>NW_018165100.1:66000-68315 GCF_001263595.1 Phalaenopsis equestris
CAAAATATACTTCAAATATGCAAATAATGGCTTCCAAAAGTAATTCTAAGAGTTCAACACTAAGTTCCATGAATTTTTTCCCAATATTTTCTTCACATTCTCAAATTTTTTGGATCTCCTCAATGTAGAAGAAATTCATGGTGAAAATCAAATATTTTTAGTTTGGAGTGAGGCTCTTACCTCGATATGATCAAATACGGTGTCTAAAAGCCTTAAAATTGCCTCCCAATCTAAGATCTTTCAAGCACTAGTTCGAAAATGGCATTTTTAGGAGGAAGGGGATGATGAATAGTGGTGGTTGACTGGTCAAAATTACGGTTAAAGGTGTTTTTTTGCGAGCTCACTGACGCGAGGTGTTCGGCGCCGTCAGCGCGCTCTATTGAAAGTTGAACATAACTCTTGGGAAAAATCTGGCTCTTACCTCGAGATGATCAAATCCGGTGTCTAAAAGCCTTAAAATTGCCTCCCAATATAAGATCTTTCAAGCACTAGTTCAAAAATGGCATTTTTAGGAGGAAGGGGATGATGAATAGTGGCGGTTGACTGGTCAAAATTACGGTTAAAGGTGTTGGGGTCGATGGAGCCGTCAGCAAGCTCTATTGAAATTTAAACAGAACTCTCGGGAAAAATCCGCTGTCGGCGGCGTCGAGGGCACCATCGGCGGGCTCTATTGATTTTAGTTCAATTACCAAATTTTTGTGATTTTGATCAATTTCAAGCCTTAACGACATCCTTTCAATTGTTATAGACATAATTTTAGGTGATTAAATGATGTACTTATCATAAATAAACTTTCACAACACAAAACATCACATTTATATATAAATCCTAAGGGGTTCAATATACGTTACATAAAACACCATCTTGCCAATCCAAGCCACAACACTCAAAACGCTGAAAACAAAACATTCTATGTTTAGTCTCAACTATACAGAGATCTGAAAGCATAATTCTAAAGCAAAACAAATACAAAGTTCAAATCAAAATACATAGATAGACAGATAGGTAGTAATATAAATCTACTAATCTTCAGGCTCGGTACTCGATTCTCCTCTGAGATCACCCATTGATTGCACATGAACGAAGAGGTTGTAGAAGGGTCAAAATGGAAATTATTCAGTGGAATCCTCTTCTATTAACTTTATCCTCCTCATAAGTCGTATCAGGCTATCTTCTAAATTTCCAGAGTGATCAAAATGTTTCTTCATCCTCCAGTCTAGATGATTGAAGAAATCAGAGATATTATTAATCGCATTCATGACATTTTGTACCTCCTTTTACAATTTCTTAATTTGACGCAAGATCACTAGAGACTTGTCAGGGACTAATAGTTGAACTGGCAGTGAATTTTGAGATGATTGATCTACTATAATGGCCATGTTATTTTCAACTTCAAAAACTGAGAATCTCTTAGTTGGATCCAAAGGTTTCTAAGGTAGCAGTACCTTTTCCAAATTTTCATAGGACACTTGGAACTGATTGCAAAGTGAGAAAATTGTGGAAGGGTGTTCAAGCCCATAAGTTGATCCATGAACGATCATGCCCAAAACCGACTTCAAAATTATTGATCCAATGTCGATCGACGGTCCCCTTTGAATGCAGTAATTCAAAATGACACTTTCTTTAGAAACTTTACCGATCTTCATTGTCGGTAATAGTTTCACTAAAATTAAAATGTTCCAATGTTTCGAAACGGGATTAAGGAGTGTCGCAAAAAAACTAACATAACCGTTTTCTCTTATTTCCCAATCGTCATTTTTGTCCGTTAAATATTGGTAAATTTCATTCATCTGGTTTCTCATTGGGACAAAATTGGAATAGTGGCAGACAAAAACATTCTCTATCATGTATAATTTGTTGATCTGTGTAGGAGTGAAAGTGATCCATCTTCCTCGCACATAAACAACTCCTTGGTTGATTCCATGTAAATTTGCATAAAATTCTTTTACCACAGGAACCACCACGGCGGTAGTAGTGTAGTACAACACTTCCCATCTTTGCCGTATTATCGTTTCATTAATATCCGTCGTGTGATTATTCAATCCATGATTTACGAATCCTCGTTCCTTGATCAATCTTTTCTTCGTCAGTAACTTGTTGAAGATTCGCTGCGCTTCCGCACTAATAAACTTTCGTCAATTGAAACCTGACATTCTGGGATTATCAGGGGAATTGGACGCCATAGGAATGAAATTGGTGGAGTTTCACTTCATTTTTAGAGGGAAAATATGAACTGGGAATTAAATTTTTGAGTTTAAAAAGATTATTCGCGCCCAAAACCGCCATTTGAACCCAAGAAACCGCCAATTCGCCTG
>NW_018165100.1:68329-68995 GCF_001263595.1 Phalaenopsis equestris
CCGGGTCTAGCCGTCGGCGGGGTCGAGGGCACCATCGGCTAGCCTCTATATTAATTTTGTCAGGACTCTCGGGGAAAAACCCGCCGTCGGCAGTGTCAAGGGCACCGTCGGGGCCCCAGGGCCACAAAAATTTTCACAGTTTCGCTATGGTCCGAATGCGTTCTAATTTTTCTCTTTGGATCCAATTTTTAAGATATTTCAAGATTAAGTAAGAGTAGTAGAGCTTAATACTACCACATAGTAACAATAATTTCAAATAAAAACTACTATAATCGTGATAAAAGTGAAGATAAATATGGGTTGCCTCTCATAAAACGCTTGGTTTAACGTCGTCAGCCCGACCTATTTAGGTGTCATTCAGGTTGACTGATCATTAAAACCTCTTTAAAATTTAGTTTTTTAACCTCATAATATGGTTTTAATCTGTGTCGATTTACTTTAAATCTATTTCCTGTCTTTTAATCTTCAATTTCAACAGCTCCGTAAGTGTAAACTTGAGTCACAGTAAAGGGTCCTAACCCTACGAGACTTCAATTTCCCAAGGAATAACTTCAGCCTAATATTGTAAAGCAAAACTTCTTGTTCTGATTCAAATTTCTTCTGATTAATCTTCCAATCATGCCATAACTTTAGTTTCTCCTTATAAATTCTGTCGTTATCATAAGA
>NW_018165100.1:72090-72639 GCF_001263595.1 Phalaenopsis equestris
GGCATTTTCTGTAATATCCAACATCTCAAATCTTTCCTGAACATATTCTAATTCTTCATTTTCTAATTCATCCAAAATAACTTCCTCACTCTCTTCAAATTGTTCATTCTCTTCAAAATGTTCTTCTTCTTCAAAATGCTTTTTATCTTCAAAATATTTGTTAAAATGTTTGTTCAGTAGATGTTCAATAATTTTCATGCAAAAAAATTCATTATCTCTTTCAACAGCAGGATATTTCATAGATTTCACAATGTTAAAAGTCACATCTTGATCATTAACTCTCATAGTTAATTCTCCTTTTTGAATATCTATCATAGCTTTTCGGCTAGCTAAAAATGACCTCCCTAAAATAATAGGTATTTCTTTATTTTCCTCAATATCTAAAATAATTAAATCCACAGGAAATAAAAATTTATCAACTTTTACTAACACATCTTCTATAACTCCCTTAGGATATGTAACTGAACGATCCGCTAACTGTAGAGTTACAGAAGTAGGTGAGACTTCTCCTAATCCTAATCTTTTAAAAATTGATAGAGGCATAAGATT
>NW_018165100.1:72750-73265 GCF_001263595.1 Phalaenopsis equestris
TGCACAACACTCTTCGCTAAGTGCAACAGTTTCATTATCAGTGAACTTCCTTTTCTTATTCAGAATATCTTTCATAAATTTCACATAATTGGGCATTTGCTCTAAAGCTTCAACGAAGGGAATATTTACCGTTAATTTCTTAAGAGTTTCTAAAAACTTATTATTTATTCTGTTTGTGTTGCTTCAATCTTTGAGGAAACGGTGGTGGAGGTTTCTCCACAGTAATTTTCATTGGTGTAAATGGATACTCTAAATCTAGGTACTCATGATTCTTTTCTTTTTCGGTATCTAATTTCTATGTTTCGTTTCTATTTCTTTTTGCACCCTTGTTTCCAATTCTTTTCCACTTTGTAACTGTATCACTTTGATTTGTTCTTTTCCTTGATCTTTAGGATTTGGTTCCACAGTACTAGGAAAAGTTCCTAATGTTTGGTTACTAAGCGCAGTAGTGATATGTCCCAATTGGTTTTTAATATTCTTAATAGCAGTTCCTTGATTTTGTAATTGATTTCCTT
>NW_018165100.1:75770-93835 GCF_001263595.1 Phalaenopsis equestris
AATCTCTTCCTTTCTTTACAGCACACAAAATTCCTCTTCAAAGTAGCAAGGAGGAAGAAATCTCTCACTTTCCCTCCACTCTTACAATCTTTCAAAGAATTCCTCACACTTTTTACACTCTAACAAACACTAATGAAACCTTTCTAACCTCCAAGATCTCTAGAATCTCTTCCGACTCCCCTCAATTTTTGGCCAAAATCTTCTTTTTAAGTTGTGGATGAGCTTTCGCAAGAGTTGCCTAAGCATCCCTTCAAAATTTTGCCTTATCCAAAGCTTGAGTACATTGGGAAAAACTCGCCGTCGGCGGTGTCGATGACACTGTCGGTGCCCTAGTTCAAATCTCCACATTTTGGTCCTTTTCGCACTAAATTTGTTTCGTTTTGAATCTTTTTGCTCCATTAACCCTAATTCAACATTCCTGCAACAAAACATCAAAAATACCTTTCTTTAAAGTGCAATATCATTAAAAACAGTCTAAAATAGGTATGAAAATCTCAACATATTTTTCTTTTGTCACTGACTGTATTCCCAACAGTTGTATCATCAATATATGCGATGAAGGCGACTACATTCCCCCACATTAAGACCATGATGATTTTGTGAGAGCTTTTGTACTGTCTCTTTCATGAACAGAAGCAACATTTTATTTGGGAAAGAAATAGATGTCATTTGCCCCGGTGAGTTCGGAGGATCCGTGGAGATTCCACTATCAGTGGGTTCAGTGTTGGTTCTTAAAGGAAATGGAGCATACATCGCCAAACACTACATTCCAGTGGTATGACACCGCAGGGTGTCTATAAATTTTCAAAGAATGAATGATAGGAAAATGCCATACGGATTTCAACCGGACCTAGAGTTAGACGAACTACTACCTTACGAGCTATGAGAGGGTTGTACCTCTAGGGACATGCAAATGGAACTCTTATCCTGGAGCGTGGCTTAGTAGGTCAGCTTGATCGGGAGCTCACCCCACCAGAGATGGACACTTAGGGGATACCTTTTTGTAATGCATTTCGACATAGCAGATATGATGATATATGTACCCAACATGAGATATTTTCAGATGTACTCTTGATGCGTTCAACATTTTGTACTTTTTGAGTCTTTGGCATGTACTCAATCTATAATACCTGTTAGAGTAGATTAATGAAAGCTCTTTCAAAATTTTGTCTATTTTGTGCGATGGATAAAGAGCCACAGAACCATACATTGTTTCCGAACTACAATGAACAAAGAACAAAATGATAAAAACTTAATAATAATAAAAATAAAACTCTTTTAAAAAAATTAACCAAAAAAATTATTATTTTATAAAATTTGAAATCATATTTTGATATTTAGGTGTGATAAAAACAACAAGAAAAGAAAATAAATTTGTTGAGTTAATTCTCTCAATTTCAAGGTCTCTTACTCTTTACTCGTGTAGCATGACCATCCTTCTCTGCACTAAATCTCACAAAATTTCACATATCTTCCTCACCAATGTCAGCATTATCACATGAGCATTATCACATTCAGCATTATCACATGACACATATCTATGGATTCAACACCACAAATTTTTTTGCTAAATTTCAATTCTCATTTTGGGAAAAATCCCTAACTTTTGATTCCCTCCTTTCGAGTTCGGTCCCTAACTTCTGATTTATTTTTCAGATTGATCCTTAAATTTCAATTCTCATTTTGGAATCAATACCTAAATTTTGATTCCCTTCTTTCGAGGTCGGTCCCTAACTTCCGATTCTCTTTTTGAGATTGATCCTTAAATTTCAATTCTCATTTCGGAATTAGTACCTAAATTTTGATTCCCTCCTTTTGAGGACGGTCCCTAACTCCCGATTCTCTTTTGAGATTGATCCTTAAATTTTAATTCTCATTTCGTGATCAGTCCTTAACTCTTGATTCCCTCCTTTCAAGTTCAGTTCCTAAGTTCTGATTCTTTTTTTGAGATTGATCCTTAAATTTCAATTCTCAGTTTAGAATCAATCTCTAAATTCTGATTTCCTCCTTTCGAGGTCGGTCCCTAACTGTCGATTCTCTTTTTATATTAATCCTTAAATTTCAATTCTCATTTCGGGTTCAATCCCTAACTTCTGATTCCCTCCTTTCAAGGTCGGTCCCTAACTTCCAATTCTCTTTTTGAGATTGATCCTTAAATTTCAATTCTCATTTCAGAATTAGTACCTAAATTCGGGCTCCCTTCCTTCGAGGTCGATCCCTAACTTTTGATTCTCTTTTTGAGATTGATCTCTAAATTTCAATTCTTATTTCAAAATGAGTCCCTAAATTCTGATTCACTCCTTTCGAGGTCCGCCCCTAACTTCTAATTCTCTTTTTGAGATTGATTCCTAAATTTTAATTCTCATTTTAGAATCAGTACCTTAGAATCAGTACCTAAATTTTGATAATTTTGATTTCCTCTATTCGAGGTCGATCCCTAACTTCCAATTCTCTTTTTGTGATTGACCCTTAAATTTCAATTCTCATTTCAGAATCAGTCCTAAAATTTTGATTCCCTCCTTTCGAGGTCGGTCCTTAACTACCGATTCTCTTTTGACATTGATCCCTAAACTTCAATTCTCATTTCAGTATTAATACCTAAATTATGATTCCCTTCTTTCACGATCGGTCCCTAACTTTTGATTCTCTTTTTAAGATTCATCCTTAAATTTCAATTCTCATTTTGGAATCATTCCCTAACTTCTGATTCCCTTCTTTCAAGGTTGGTCCCTAACTGCCGATTCTCTTTTGAGATTGATCCTTAAACTTCAATTCTCATTTCGGAATCAGTACCTAAATTCTAATTCCCTTCTTTCGAGGTCGGTCCCTAACTTATGATTCTCTTTTTGAGATTGATCCTTAAAATTCAGTTCTCATTTTAAAATCAATCCCTAACTTCTAATTCCTACCTTTTGAGATCGGTACCTAAATTCTGACTCTCTCTCTCACTTGGAATTGATACCTAAATTTCAATTCTCATTTCGGGGCCAGTACCTAAATTCTGATTCCCTTTTTTTAAGGTCGGTAGCTAAATTCCGACTCCCCCTTGTTGAAATTGATACCTAAATTTTAATTTTGGTCAACGCCAATACGCACAGTGTGCTTGCCCAACACACCACACCTATTGGGCGTCCATTTATTGACCTCACATTTGTTTGAGGTTTAGTTTTTCCTCTTTAGTATCCTAGGGTCTAACCATAAGACTTTCTTGTTGACTATTCCTAGAAAGCTAGAAATGAAGCCTCACCATTAGAAATTCTAAACTCCTTTTTGCTCAATTTGAAGTTCCACATATTGGTCATAACCTCTAGCACTTAGTAGGTGGGGTCAATATGGGGGATCCCAATGAGGGTCCCTGTAAGACTGCTTGACCTTAAGGTCGACTCTGGGAGTTGGTTTGGAGCTAATCCACTCACCTGCACTAACCATCACCCACAATCACTCACAACCCTAAACCGAAAATTGTTGACTTTGGTCCGTGATCTTTTGAGAGGCTCATGTAGATGGTCAACTAGACCCATTGGTTCTAGGCTGTGGATTAGCTAAGAGCAGTACATAGAGAACCCAAATGAGGATCTCATTGTTCTATAGCTCATACAAGGTGGTTAGTACCCCAACTCTACCAAAAATGTCCAACTTGGCCTTTGGCCCCTAAATCCACCCAAATCCAGTACCTAAATTCTGATTCCCTTTTTTTAAGGTCGGTAGCTAAATTCCGACTCCCCCTTGTTGAAATTGATACCTAAATTTTAATTTTGGTCAACGCCAATACGCACAGTGTGCTTGCCCAGCATACCACACCTATTGGGCGTCCATTTATTGACCTCACATTTGTTTGAGGTTTAGTTTTTCCTCTTTAGTATCCTAGGGTCTAACCATAAGAATTTCTTGTTGACTATTCCTAGAAAGCTAGAAATGAAGCCTCACCATTAGAAATTCTAAACTCCTTTTTGCTCAATTTGAAGTTCCACATATTGGTCATAACCTCTAGCACTTAGTAGGTGGGGTCAATATGGGGGATCCCAATGAGGGTCCCTGTAAGACTGCTTGACCTTAAGGTCGACTCTGGGAGTTGGTTTGGAGCTAATCCACTCACCTGCACTAACCATCACCCACAATCACTCACAACCCTAAACCGAAAATTGTTGACTTTGGTCCGTGATCTTTTGAGAGGCTCATGTAGATGGTCAACTAGACCCATTGGTTCTAGGCTGTGGATTAGCTAAGAGCAGTACATAGAGAACCCAAATGAGGATCTCATTGTTCTATAGCTCATACAAGGTGGTTGGTACCCCAACTCTACCAAAAATCTCCAACTTGGCCTTTGGCCCCTAAATCCACCCAAATTACCCAAATGCCATTGAAATCCTAAATTTGGTCAAAATCCTCAAATTCACCCAAAATACCCAAAATTATTCAAAAACCATCTCAAAACATTTGAAAATACCCAAATTGCCCAAATCCACCAAAAAAATTATAAAATTACCAAAATACCCCCAAGTTTGCCAAAATTACAAAAATACCCTTGGCACCCCAAACTTTCCCAAAACCTCTAAAATCACTTAAAATATCTCCAAAACCAATTTGAACCCTTTAATTGAACCCAATTTGACCAATTTTACCAAAAACCCCAAATTGCCTTTAAAGGTCCAATTTCCCCAAATTCACCTCAAATGTGCATAAATTTGGCCCCAATTCCCCTCAATTTCAATTCTAAACTCAAATTCATCTTTCATTCAATCAATAAAAACCAAATCCAAGCCTAATTAGCCCATGATTTGCGCTCAATTTTGATCCAAATCAAAACCCCCAATTTTAGCCCTATGACCTAATCTCACCTAATTGAACCCCATAGCCTACTCAATTTGCCATAATTTGAATCCTAAATGCTTCATAACACTCCTATACACCAAATTGAACTTTTAATTGGCTTTTGTGAAGCATCAATTTTATTTAATTTTAACCCAAATTCAAAATCTCCAAATTTGCCCCAAATTGGCTGTCTCCAAATTCCACCAAATTGAATGCCCTAACCCCAAAATTGACATCCAATTTATGTTGAAAACTCTTCATAATATTCTTGTACACCATTTTGCACCACAAATTTGGGCTTAGTCCAACCTTAGCCCAACCTAGACCCAAGTCTAGTCCAACATGCCCAAATTGACAAAAATCCCAAAATCCTTCAAATTGAGCTTCCAATTGAACTCAAGAACTTACAATTACTTTAGTACTTCACAAAAAATCTTCATGACAATAATTTACACCATGTTGATTAATCAATTGAACTCAATATCATGGCTAGCCTAACCCAAACCCAACTTCTAGCCATTTGACCCAAATTGAACCCCTTCACAAAAAAATTGACTAAGCCATGCCTAAGCCACCAAATTGATTACACCACAGCCACCAAGTACACCCTTTGAACAAGGCTAAACCCACCTAAACTAGCCAAGGTGATCTATGGACCAATGGTCCCTTGATTTAAGGGATTTCACCCCATATTTGCCCTAAACTCAAATATCACCTCCATCATCACTTACTTGTCGACACTATTTTTGGTGTGGGGTTTGCTTTGAGCAAAGAAGTGACCATACTCTTGCCAGCCACCTCCTCAACCACTTGAAACAGCCAACCCAAGGGAGCCTCAAGTGGCCAAAACCCAAAATTGAACCTCCCTAACTGGCTCTCTCTCATTGGCCATTAGAGCCTTTCTTCCCTCCACCTCAGCAAGCTTCAGCACCAAATTCACAGCCCTGAGCTCCGTTAGGCAGCCATGGCTTTAAATGGAGCTCTCCAAGGCCAAAGAGAGGAGCGCTTAGAACCCTTAGGAAACTCTGCCAAAATCTCACCAGAGCTTCTCTAAACCATCCCAAGTGCAATCCCCTTGCTCTCAGTCATTGATACCCTCAGCCATTGATAGCCACCGCTTAGAGCCAATTTCTCTACTAAAATTTGCCCTAAAACCAGGACATATCTCTCCAATCTAGACATATCTCTCATATCTCTCCAATCTACCAAATTTCACCAAAATTCAATTAATTGTGTACACACCATCCCCACAGTGAGAGGATTTGATTCCCCACAAAAGCCCTCTCTCAAACAACCTCTAACCTAGCTCTAGACCAACACCTGAAATCTAGTTTGATCAAAATCATACCTAGACAATTCACCAGGGCTTGAGACTTCATCCGAACACTTGTTGGGTCCAATCAAAGCTACCACAACCATTGATTGAGGCCTCCCCTCTCAGATAAAGGTATTGAGCTCCAACCCTAGCCCAAGCATGTTTTGATTCTCCATTTGTAATGGCTTGATTTCATACTTGATTAACCGTATAGATGTGTTTGTCTTGAGTAGATGAAGGTTTAGAAATAAACCCTATGCAATTAGGTTGATTCTATATGAAGATCTTAAGGTTTTAGTGTGAATGGATTACAAGTTAGGTCACTTGGGGATGATAATGGAGAGCCGTCCGATCTCGCGTGTATCCAATGGACAGACGAGATCAAGCCCAACGGAGAAGATCAAGCCAGACGAGCGGATGGTTTATGAAATGCGGGCCACGTGGCCCTTGAAGTGGATGGCAACGTCAAATGAGAGCGCACCGCTTGTGAGTTTGGAGCCGCCGTAGGATGAGTTGGTGCTGCACTAGATAGGTAGAAAAATTGGGATTTTTAAATTATTTTAAATGCCTAAAATTTAAAAACCCATATCTTTCTCTAGGAAAATCATAAAAATAAAAGGAAAAAACCATCTTGCTAAGTGAATAGAGAAAAATAATGTGGAATAAAAATAAAAATTATTTGGCAAAAATATGATTTTGAATGAATTAAATACCCTCTGTGATATTTTAATTCTCCATGATTAAATATTGCTGACCATGGCTTAAAACTTATAGGCCTCATTCTTCATCACAAAGGGGGTGTTCTCTGATTTTTCCAAGGCCATAGAGCATCTCTATACTTGTATCCCTAATTTTTAAGCTAGAGTGATCATTTTGGCTTATTTTTATTACATAAATCAAATAAATGGCTTATTTTAATTACATAAATCAAAATATAACTTGGAAAATTATGAAATTAAGTTTAGTAGGTTTTTCGTGGTCAAAGAAGTCTGGGAAAAATATTTTGATGATTTTGATTACCTTGTGAATTTCTATATTTAATTAAATGCAAATATCTTGTATTAATTTATGTAAATTAAATACTTATTAAAAAATTGATAAATCAATGCCATATTGTTCATAAAAATCATGTTTATTCACTGTAAAAATTTGAAAATTATTTGATTAAATTCAAGTATTCAAATGAATTTCCCAAAGAACCTTGTATTTTTGTACAAAAATTATTATAATAAATTAAATACACTTGGAAAAATTATGAAAAGTGGTTTTCTGGGTTCATTGTGATCAGGGGCACTTAGTGGTTCATTGTGATGAGGGGCACTTAGAAAAAATAAAAGTTATTTTTGGTAAAATACTTGATTTTTTAGCCTTATTTTGAGTTTAAAATAATTAAAATAATTAAAAACCCAAAAATGTCAAATTATTTGGAAATGTGCCTAATTGCTCTCTGATCACTTGGGACTCATGAAATTTTTTGTTTCCTAATTTTTTCTAAGTTAAAAACAAATTTTTTAAGGCTTAAAAGTAGATTTTTCTCACTTTTCTCATTAAGATAATTAAAATAATTTACTTCAAAAGACCATATAATTTTGCCTAAGTATTTCTCTGACTTAGGGAAACTTCTAATAATTTTCTCATAGAAAAAAACGTTATCTTGGGAAGCCAAATAAATTAATTCCTAAAAATCTTATTTTTTAAATTTAAATAAATAATTAAATTAAATTAAATTTTGAGAAGTCCAGATATTCTCCTCTAAACATTATAGTTACCTCATAGATATAACACTCTATACACTCAAAATGAGGTATGAGGTGAAGTGGCCCAAAGGCAAAGTGGTAATTTTAGACCTTGGTGACTTGATTAAAATTTAGGATTAACCAATGGAAAATGGTCAATTTTGATCTTAATAAGCTTGTTTGGGTGATTGAAATATAATGGAGTTAAAAGGTAGAAACTCACTCACCACCCTTGCACAACATCAACAAAATCATAATCCTCCTAACCTTCATGACTGGGAAGTTAATACAGATCAAATAATTCTTAAATGATTGACTTAAGCTAGGAAGATGATAATTTACTTGCCTTAAGCCTGATGTTGAGGATGATTTGACCGTTTGATAAGAATACATATCACTAAACTAAAAATTTTATAATCACCATTTCACCTATCATGATTTGTAAGGGCTTAGTAGTGAGATAGGATCAATGTCTAAACTTAATTGAACAGATTTAGAAGATAACATAATTGGTGATTAATATCTTTAAACATTACAAGCCTGACCTTAATTGTGGGCACCATAATCTTAAATCACCTAGACTTACCTTAGGGGCATCCACTCACATAACTTTTAAATGAAACATCGATTGACTAATCGAGTATCCTATCCTTGGGATAATTAAATTCTTAAGTTTCACTGAGCAACGGAGTAGTCACACTTCAACCTCAGATGATTAATGGAAAAATATGATAAGTTCAAAATGAACTTGAAATATTTCAAAGAGATCTTCATAGTGATCTAAGGTCATGCCTCGAGCATTTTAAAATCTATTGGACATTCTAAAAGGCAAATTAAAAGGAAAATTGGACTTGCCATCTTTTGTTCTAAAATTATCCACTAGGATCTTCCAAGAGCCAACAAAATCATAGCCTGGAGTTTGGTAGGTAAACCTTCATCTACTCTTGCAATTCAAGTTCCTTGCAATATTATATGCATGCCTTACAAGTACTGACCTTTCAGGTGGTGGAATGAGAAGACTCGCCAGGTATGTTTTTATAGTTTACAATACCGTCTTTTCTTGTACTTTCCACACTATATTTTTATGCTTATAAAACTTGTATGTTAAGCAACGATGACACCGCAAATGAAAAACAAAACAACTAGGATAGCCGTAAAACCAAAACCAAAAATAAAAACAAATGAAAAACAAAACAGCTAGGATAGCCGTAAAACCAAAACCAAAAATAAAATCAACCAAGATAAAATTTACCACCACAACATTCAAAAAATAAGACAACTCAAAATTTAGACAACTCAAAAAAAATAAGACAACTCAAAATTTAATGACAAACATTACAAAACAAAAGTTACAACTAAATTAAGACGTCTCTATCGGATGATTGGGAATCCCTCGGAGGAGGTAACCTATGGTTGCTAACGAGACTTCCCATAGTCTAAATGTAAGTACATAATTTATTAAGCTGAGTTTATTAAATTCATTTAGACTAAGTGAATCCAATAGAAAATAGTGGTACTAGAACGAGGGAACCATAGGATCCTAATTGGTGTCGCTCTAATCAACTTTAATATGCCCATTTAATATTTAAATGACCATAACCATCGGGACATCTGATTTGAAATCATAACTTGAAACATTAGAAAATCTAAAGTAGTCACAATGAGGAGCTTGGAGCTAGCATTGTGGGTAGCATGACCATCTTCAACAGCAAGAGGATCAACAACAACAAACAACAACATATCTTTCCTTAGAAACAACAAGACATAGGACTTTGAGGTGGTTTTATTATGCAACATAAATCCTCAACCTATCTTTAGGCCTTTGTACAACTCTGCCGTACAATATAAGCCCTAACTCGTCTTAGAATTTTGAGGTTGTCGTTCGTCACGACCTAAACCCTCACATCTTCCAGGATATTTGTGTGATTGTTTCACACTAATGTAAGCCCTAAATAAATAAAATTGCAGGTTAAAAACATTTAAACAATTTCTCCTGAAAATAAAAGCCAAATAATAGGATAGACTGAGAAGTCACCGAGGTTGTCCTTCAAATCTATGATATCCCCTAGTTCTTCCTCTTTTGGATTCTATAATAAATATTCCTAATTGAGCCATTCCCCTTTCACACCTCTTTGTCCGATCTCATTGAAAAGTCCTATCCTCTTTACATCTTTGAAGATAACATTTCTTGATTTTTATCGAGAGTTTTCTTAGGTGAATTAAGTTATCTAAGATGTAATTAACTATAGGGGCTTTCCCTTATAAGAAGCTTTTCCGAACCCAACTTAATATAAATCCTATTTAATTCTTTGTTAGCATTAGTCTTCTTACGCCACCTAAATAAATATATATATA
The DNA here is from genome assembly GCF_001263595.1 of Phalaenopsis equestris. NCBI lineage: Eukaryota > Viridiplantae > Streptophyta > Magnoliopsida > Asparagales > Orchidaceae > Phalaenopsis > Phalaenopsis equestris. The sequence goes on from NW_018165100.1 coordinate 85,989, forward strand.
TATATATATAAACATGATGTTGGCGGCTGGAGAAGAAGAGGCTCTGTTAGGGTTTCTGGCAGAATGATGCTCTGTAGGGGAGGTTTTAGTGGGAGGTGCTACTACTATCTTCCTAAGGGTGCTACTTTCTGTCTCCTTTGGCTTTGGGAGTCAGCTTCTCAAACTCTTTTTCCTAGTACTTTGGTGGATTTTACTGTTCCATTGGTCTCTTCTGGTTTTGGCCTGTTTTCACTGTTCCTTAGGTTTCTTCTGGTTTTGGCCAGCTTATTCTGGTTCTTTTGGAGGAAACCATCCCCCCATTTGGTGCTGTTTTCTGCTGATTTGGATCCTTCTGTGTGGTCTGGTCTGTGTTGAGCACATAAAGGCTTTTCCTATCTTTCTTTGTGATTTGCTGGTGCTGTTGGTTTTGAGCTTATTTTTCTGGAGTTTATGGCTACTCCTATAGACATAGAAACTGATGCTCAATGGGCTAAGGCCACTTATGCTGGGGTGGTTGACAAGTTCACTTCCTCTCGTAGTGATTCTGATCATTTAGTCTTTCCATAGAATTCCATGACACAGCTGTTGGGAAGGGTAACAACCTTTGCATTCATCCTTTAGGTATTAAGGAAGGAGAAGCAGCTGTTTATTTCTCACCATAAGAAATACATAACCAAAATGAACAAGTGAAATTCACCTTGGTAGGAAAATTTCTTCTTGGCTTCTTCTTGGCCACCCTAAACCCTAAAATGGAATTAGTCAGGAATTACTTTGCATCTTTAAATTTCAATGGAGATTGGCAGATTGGAAAACTAAATGGAAGACATCTTCTTATCCAACATTCAGGGGAGGAAGACTATGCAAGACTATTTGCAAAACAAGCTGTTCAAATTGGAGGCGCCACCATGAAAATTTTGAAGTGGGACCCTGATTTTGACCCTAGTAAGGAACCTCTTATAGTTCCCCTATGGTTTAAATTACCTGGCCTCCCAATTCAGTATTTCAATCTTAATGCTTTATTTAATAATGTAAGTGAATTAGGGAGACCTCTGAAGGTTGATGCTCCCACATACAACAAAGCTAGACCTGCCCTAGCTAGAATTATTATAGAAAGAGATGTAACCCTCCCTGAAATTAAAAGGGTCTGGATTGGTAATGACAAAGAGGGGTTCTGTCAGAAGGTGGTTTTAGAACAGAAACCATACTATTGTCACCACTGCAAGATGTTTGGACACACCAAGGATAGATGCTTCAGGCTTTACCCTCCCCCAAAGAGGAATGTGTCAACTCAGGAAAAAGATCAATCAGCCACCCCCCAAAACTTATAGTCTGTGTGTAACCCCCTTCAGCTGGGAACTTGAAGGACATGGTGGATACACCCAGAAGCTCAACAACTCCTTTTGGCTCCATTGATCCAACTAACTTTTCCCCCAGACACTTCAGGGAGGAGGAGAATCAAATAACTCCCCTAACTGCTCCATTAGATATAGAGGAGACATCTAGGGAGATTAACCAGAAAGATACTCTTGTCTTAGAAGCCCTTGAGAAGTTGAGAAGAAAGACATAGCTGAGACATAGCTGAGATGAAACTCCTATTGGAAGAGGAATGACAAACACAAAAATCTAAGAAGAAGAGAAAGGTTCTATCAGAAGTTCAAAAATTAAAGGATGGAAATATTGGGAGCACAGGTAGTCTGAAGATGGGAAGACCTCCCCCTTCTAGAGGAAGGACCAGATCAAGATCTTAGCCTTCCCTCAATTTCAATCCCTCCAATGATTAACATGCTGTGTTAGAATATAAGGGGAAATTCCCATCCCCAGTTTTTAAGAAGACTGATTTATCTCAACAAAAAATATAAACTATGGTGCTTTGCTATACTTGAACCAATGGTTCAGCAAAACTCCCATAGAATTATTAACAAATTCCATGGTTTTTCTCACTATGCCAACAAGAATAACAAAGTTTGGTTCTTTTATAGGAAAGAAATACAATGGAGCATTCTTATTGACCATCCATAGTTCATACATCTTTCACTTGTAGTTCAGAGCCATCTGGAGTATGCAACCTTCATTTATGCTGGAAGTTTCAAAGTTGATAGACAGGAGCTTTGGGAGGGCCTGCATCTCATCATTACAAACATGAACTCTCCCTGGATGGTAGGGGGAGATTTCAATTGTATCACTACTGCAGCAGAGAAATCTGGGGGGAGACCTCCCAATTTGTCCAAAATTACTTTCTTCAATGATCAAATTCAGCAAGCTGGTTTGTTTGACTTAGGATTCCAGGGTCCTAACTTCACTTGGAAAAGGGGTCTCCTGTGGGAAAGACTTGATAGGGTGTTAGTGAATGACCATTGGCAAAAATACTACCTCCTAACCTTTGTTACCCACTTCACCCTCACTGGTTCTGATCATAGACCACTTCTTATATCCATTACTTCCCCTGACACTACCACTTATCACCCCCCTTTCAGATACCCTAATATGTGGTCTACACACCCTCTTTTCATCAGCTGTGTTGCTTCTAATTGGATGGTAATTGATCATGCTAACCCTTTCATCAAGCTAAGCCTTCTTCACCTGAAAACAAGCAAAGCTTTGAAGAAGTGGGGTTGGGAGACTTTTGGGAATGTTTTTTCCAATGCCTTATCTGTTGAGAAGAAAGTTGAAAAACTTGAGGCTGCTGTTCAGAATAATACTTCCATTAAGACAGATATATTTGATGCCCATACTAAGCTGCTTAATGCTATTGACATACAACTTTTGGGAATGTTTTTTTCCAATGCCTTATCTGTTGAGAAGAAAGTTGAAAAACTTGAGGCTGCTGTTCAGAATAATACTTCCATTAAGACAGATATATTTGATGCCCATACTAAGCTGCTTAATGCTATTGACATAAAAGATATGTTACTTAAACATAAAGCTTCTATTAAAATCTTTACTGAAGGTGACAGGAACACTAAGTTCTATCATGCTTATATAAGTTATAAGAGGAAGTGCAATACCGTACACTCTATTTACTCTACTGAGGGCAGATGGATTAATGACAATGAACTTATTGCTTTGACTCTAGATGTTGTTAAGTACTACAATTCCTTACTGAACTCTTCAGCTGATCTTAATACTGACTATGAAGATTACAGTACTGAAGAATATAATTACACTAATCAGCTCAATCTCGCTGAACCCCCTTCTGATGAGGAAATTTGGGATGCCTTAAACACAATTGACAGCTCTAAAGCAGTTGGCCCTGATGGTTTTACTGCTGACTTCTACAAAAAGCATGGCACATTATTAAGAAGGAGGTAGTAGAGGCAATCAGGAGCTTCTTCAGGGGTGTTAATCTACCTAGCTATTTTGGAGACACTTCTATTGTGCTAACCCTTAAAGGTGATTTACAGAAGACTTGGAAACACTACAGGCCTATCAGCCTTACATGTGTCATAAGTAAACTCATAAGCAAGATCATAGTTAGAAGACTCCACCTCATCTTGATAGGATTATTTGCCCAAACTAGACTGCCTTCATTAAAGGAAGATCCATTACTGATAATGTGTTACTGGCACAAGAACTCATTCTGGATTTAGATAAAATTAGTAGAGGGGGAAATTTAATTTACAAATTAGATATTAAAAAAACTTATGACACCATTGACTGGAATTTCATTTTGGGGATTCTTGCAGCTAGAGGATTTCAACCTGAATTCAGTAAACTCATCCACAGGTGGCTCATAAACAACAAACACTCTATCCTTATCAATGGCAAAGCCTGGGGTTCTTTTACTGCTACCAAAGAGCGCAAATAAGGTGACCCACTCTCTCCCACTATCTTTATTATTTCTATGGATTACTTCTCTAGAATGCTTGATATGACCATTCTCAACCACCAGTACTCCAGATTCCATCACAAATCCAATATAGCTATTTCCCACCTCATGTATGCTGATGATATCATGATATTCTTTAATGTTCATAAGAATGCAGTTAAAAAAGTCTATAAATGCCTGCAACAATTTTAGAACTACTCTGGAATGGAGTTTTTCCCTACTAAAAGCCAGCTTATATTTAACAAGAGAGATTCTTCCACTTAAAACATTGGGTCTCAAATTACACTGGCTTCTTTATTGCTACGGACCCTTTAAAATATTTGGGGGTCCAACTCACTTGGGGGAGATCTAAAATGATCCAATTTGATGAGGTGTTTCAGAAAATTCAGAAAACCTTATCCAGCTGGTCACATTCTTTCCTGTCAAATGGGGGAAGATTCGCTCTTCTTAGAAGCATGCCAACTACTTGAAGAAAAGCATTCAAGTTCAGTTGGAGAGAGTCTTTAAAATATTCTTATAGGCAGGTCAAAGATAACAGCTCCTCTGGGCTTCTTGGTAGAAGGCAACTAAACCAATAATAGCAGGTGGGATGGGGTTCAAGGGACTCCATCAAATCACACAGATTAATTTCAGAACCCAAACTTCCCTGTGGGCTAAGTTCATGTATGGAAAATATTGCAAGGGCCAACATCCATCCCTCATTTCCAAAAAGCTAGGGGACTCCAGAATTTGGACTAATATGCTTAAAATAAGACACCTTGTTGAAGATATGTACATATGGGATTTTGGGAATGATAAAGTTAGCTTTTAGCTTGACCATTGGTGTCCTAAGAACTGGCTAGGGCCTCCCCCTTCTGACTTTAACTCTCAACTCTCAGTTAGTGATCTTTGGGAAGGGGACTCCTGGTCAGTTATTAAGCTCCAATCCATTCTACAAGAGCCCCACCTATCTCAAGTCACTAAGGTTGTTTTTGATAAGGGCAGGATAGAAAGGATTATCTGGCATAGCCATGCTAACCAAAGCTTGACAAAAGCCATCTATGCCAAACTTTGTTGTTGGGATCAAGTCCCTTAGGGTTAAGCCATTTGGAACAGATTTCTATCCCCCTCCATATCCTTCTTTTTTTGGAGATTCTTCAACAACCTTTTGCCAACTGATGATATTATTAAACTGAAGGGATTAAGAGGGCCTTCTAGATGCTATCTGACCAGAGGAAAATATGTTGAGATTTTCATACCTATTTTATATAGTTTTTGATGATATTGCACTTTAAAGAAGTGTATTTTTGATGTTTTGTTGTAGGAATGATGAATTAGAGTCAATGGAGTAAAAGGATACAAAAGGAGTGGATTTGAAGCAAAAAGGACCAAAATGTGGAGATTTGAACTAGGGCGCCGACAGCGCCATCGATGCCGCCGACGGTGAGTTTTTCCTGAGGCTAAATAAATGCATTGAATGTGGACGATTTTTTAAGGGACGCTTGAGCAAAATGGTGAGATCGACGGTTATGTGAACTTGTGCAATGGAAAAGGCCAAATTTTGGAGGGGTGCTTAAGCAACTCTTGGGAAAACTCATCCACATCATTAAAGAAAAGATTTTGGTCGAACAAGGAGAGAGAAGAGGAGGTGGTGAGAGCTCTTGAGAGCCTGGAGATTAGAAAGGTTCCATTAGAGTGAAGAGATTGTGAGGAATTTCTTGAGAGATTGTAAGAGTGGAGGGAAAGTGAGAGATTTCTTCTTCCTTGCTATTTCGAAGAGGAGTTCTATGTGCTGTAAAGAAAGGAAGAGATTTAGAGGAAATTTAAGGAGTTTACTTGGGGAGAAATTAGAGATAAGTTTATTTATTTTATAGTTTGTATGACTTTGAATTTATATATGAACTCCAAGTTTTGTTGCACTTTCCCTATGAGATCTGAGTAGTTTTCTGTCTTTCTCCTTGTGTCGAGATTTATTAAATGATGATTTAAATTAGTGAAACCATGAAAATGTTTAAGAAATTTTGATGATCTTTTTACTTCGATCTTAATTTACTTTCAATCTGGTCAATTGATTTGTTAAAATATGTTGACTTTTACAGCTAAAGTGAAGATTACATCCAAGATTCAGGGAGGTCAAAGCCCTTGAAATTTGGGTGCAAATAAATAGGGAAATAATATTATCGGACGTAGAATTGGAGATTTTAGAGTGACAGACTAAAATCCTCAATTCGGTCCTATCGTTGGGTGCTGATGTGTAGATGTTAGCCCTCAGGTGAGGGGAACGTGGGGTGGGAGCTCTGAAGTGAGAGCCGGTATCCTCCCAGCCTAGCCGCAGAATCAGTAACCAAGCATATGATTAGTCAATGTTCTTTATGCCTGGACAAAAGGGTAAAGAATAAGTATGCTCCTATTTGACACAATATAATCGGAACTAACTCATTTTGTCCATTTCACTATAATTTCTTGACAAGGAGAAGGATGCTTTCTTATATATCACAATCGTAACTTCATTAGCATATCTAGTTATTTTATAGATAAAATTACATAATTATTTCAATTGCCTATTAGTAACAGATAAGTAAATTGAACTATGTTGTTGTAATTGAAGTATTATTTTTTATAAAATCTTAGTCGGTATATTTAACTACTCCCTATGGGATCGATATCTAGGACTTCATTAGAGCCCTATATTACTTGAGCGATACATATACTTGCATTGACAAATTTGACTTTAACATTATTGAATATTATATTTATACATCTTAATCAAATTAGACACATTTATAAAGTCATGATCAAGTCTTTGGACGCCGTTGCTGGAAATTAAATCTTCTAGTAACGCCATCAAATTCTTGTATTTGTCGATTTACAAAAAGTCGGTCAATTTTTTGGCACCGTTGTTGGGAAGTATAAGAGTAACGGACAATTTAGGATTATTAAAAAGTTTTTACTTAAATTGCAATTTAATTTTATATTTAGCTAATTATATTACCGTGCACTGATTTCAAATTGTATGCGCAAATTTGGACCTGAAAATTTTATACCTTACAATTCAGAATTATAACGGATGTTAGAAAGATTAGAAGATTAAGAAGAAAACATAGAAATTGTGATACAATGGAAAACAACATGAACAATCAAGGAATAGTAAATGAACACCAACCTAGACCCTTACGAGATTATGCAAATCCTAAAGCAGATGAAATTCACTTATCTATCCAAAATCCTGATGTAGCTGCTAATTCATTTGAGCTTAAACCTTCTATTATCCAAATGGTACAAAACAATCGATTCAGAGGAACACCAAATGAAAATCCTAATTTACCCCTCGCTAGTTTTTTAGAACTATGTGCTACTTTTAAATATGACAGAGTCTCAAACGATGCTATTAGACTTAGAAACTTTTTCCTTTTTCACTGAGGGATAAGGCTGAGATGTGGTAAATTTCGTTAGCACCTGGATCTATTAGAACTTGGGGAGAATTGTCACAAAAATTTCTATCTAAATATTTCCCTCCATCCAAGACTGCTAAACTAAGAAATGACATAACATCATTCTGTGAGATTGATGGAGAGTCAATATATGAAGTTTGGGAGAGATTTAAAGATCTTCTTAGGAAATGCCCTCATCATTCGTTACCAAATTGGTTGATAATTCAAACTTTTTATAATGGATTAGTGGGATCTCTTAGATTGATTAAAGATGCTGCAGCTGGTGGTTTGTTATTGTCAAAACCTTTTGATGAGGCTTATTCATTACTTCATTAGCATATCTAGTTATTTTATAGATAAAATTACATAATTATTTCAATTGCCTATTAGTAACAGATAAGTAAATTGAACTATGTTGTTGTAATTGAAGTATTATTTTTTATAAAATCTTAGTCGGTATATTTAACTACTCCCTATGGGATCGATATCTAGGACTTCATTAGAGCCCTATATTACTTGAGCGATACATATACTTGCATTGACAAATTTGACTTTAACATTATTGAATATTATATTTATACATCTTAATCAAATTAGACACATCTATAAAGTCGCGATCAAGTCTTTGGACG
>NW_018165100.1:105088-106340 GCF_001263595.1 Phalaenopsis equestris
GGGTAACTTTTTCTGCTTCCATGTTGAATGCCACCTCTAAGGCGTTGCACTATTTCATTTCCTCTACTCTGTTACCAACCTATCACCATAGTGAGGTAACTAGAGATAGAGCTATTCTGAATTTCTGTATTCAGAATAATAGAACTATAAATGTGGGGAGACTAATTCTTTAGAATATATTGACTACGGTGAGGAGTGAGACTAGTGGAGGTCTAGGACATCCTGGACTTATTTATACAATTTACAAACTTTATGGAGTAGAGATTGGAGATGAAGAATGGGTTTACCTTATGAAACCCATTAGTAAGGCTAATTTGAAGACTTATGAATCCCATGAGAAATGGAGAACTAAAAGTAGGAGTGAAGAACCTTTTATTAGTAGAGATGTCCCCTCTACAAGTTATGACCTTCCTCCTCTTTCTAGCTCCCCTACCCTGACTGACTTGATGAATGAGTTGCCCTTGTAGAGGAAGAGTATAGATTTGATAAATGAAAGGATTGGAGGTTTAAAACACCGACATGATTATGATAGTGAGTACCTTCAGAGGCATTTTAATTTTGAGATAGCTTATTGTAATGCTCAAGCCCGATACTACAGAGGTGAGCCTGATGTTACATTGCCTGAATGCCCTCATTATATTCAATATCAACCCAATCCACCTGCTGAGCAAGACAACGATGATATAACATTGGAGTTTGATATTTGAAGGAAACTGATGTATTTGTATTTTTATTTTTGTAATTTATGTAATGTGGACAATTATTATTTATACTTTTAAAGCTTATGTTGATTTGGACACTTTATAATTATTGTTTCAAATGTTTAATGTGGTAGTAGTAATGAGTATGTGTAGCTTGTAGATGTTGCTCAGTGCTATGTGGATTGTAATGTGATGTGATGTTTATTTTCATTTTAGTTCTTTTTGTCTTTTGTTTAGTATTATGGTTGTGTTAGGAAATGTTGTATTTGTTTAATGTTTTAGTTTTATACTTATTTCAAAATTTCATTTCCCAAAAATTTCTCTAATGATTTATCCGAAAGCTCCTAATATTATAGACCAGGTGAAGTAGAAATTTTAAGAAGACCTGCAAAAATTTCAGAATGATGAAAATGCCTAAATTGCTGAGATATGATTTATATTTAGAGTTTTTCTTTCCACCTGTATTATCTCATATTTACAAATTTAAGTTTGGGGGAGGGAAGAAAAAGATTAACTATTAGATGTCCTCTATTTAATTATTTTCAAAAATT
>NW_018165100.1:108261-114910 GCF_001263595.1 Phalaenopsis equestris
GGAGCTCCGAAGTAAGAGCCGGTATCCTCCCAGCCTAGCCGCAGATTCAGTAACCAAGCGTAGGATTAGTCAATGTTATTTATGCCTGGACCAAAGGGTAAAGAATAGGTATGCTCCTATTTGGCATAATATAATTTAAACTAATTCATTTTGTCCATTTCACTATAATTTCTTGACAAGGAGAAAGATGCTTTCTTATATATCACAATCGTACCTTCATTAGCATATCTAATTAGTTTATAGATAAAATTACATAATTATTTCAATGGCCTAGTAGTGACAGATAAGCAAATTGAACTTCGTTCTTGAAATTGAAGTATTGCTTTTTATAAAATCTTAGTCCATAGATTTATCTACTTTCTGTGGGATCGATATCTAGGACTCCATTAGAGCCCTATATTACTTGAATGATACGTATACTTGCGTTGACAAATTTGACTTTAACATTATTGAATTTTTTATTTATACATATTAATCAAATTAGACACATCTATAAAGTCACGATCAAGTCTTTGGATGCCGTTGCTGGAAATTAAATCTTCTAGTAGCGCCATCAAATTCTTGTATCTATCGATTTACAAAAAGTCGGTCATTATCTCTGTTTGAGATCTGAAGAGGACAATGCTTACCAATTTTTTTAAATGTGAATTTGCTCAAGAGGTATGGAAAGCAATCGTTAATAAAATTAAAGTTGAGGGCTTGGACAAGGACTAGTCAAGTCTCAAAGATGGATGGCGCAGCTGTAAAAGTAAAAAAGGTGAGTCTATTCCTTTTATGGTGGCCTGGTTTTTGTGAATGTGTAGGAACAACAAAAAACATGAAGACATGAATATTCAACATAATAAGGTTACTACAAACTGTGTTTCCTATTTAAACAAGATGATCCATCTCAAAAACTTCCCTAACACCAGCTTGCCTCAAACCACTATAACCAAAAGACAAAAAAAGATTGAGAAAGTCATTTGACAACCTCCTAATCTTCAAACCATAAAGATTAACACTGATGGTAGCTTTTCAGAATGGGATGCAGGGGTGGGAGGGGTTTTCAAAGATTCCTCCAACAAATGTTTGTTATTCTATCATGATCCTACTGAGGCACATGATGCTCTAGAAGCTGAGCTTATTGCTGTTTACTGGGCCCTTACCTTTGCACAGAAAGCTGCTTGGCATAATTTATGGATTGAGGTGGACTCTTTTCAACTGATTACCTTCCTCACCACATAGCAGCTGTCCTCTTGGCACCATATGCAATGGAAATAGAAAATTGACAACCTATACAAGATGTTTAAAGTTTATATGTCCTTTATATACAAAGAAGGGAACCAACTTGTCAATTGGCTTGCTAGACATGGTATCTATGCTAACTCCATCTCAGTGGCAACAAGGCCTCCCACCCCTCTTGCTCTCCTGCTTCATGGTGATAAGTTGGAGTCTCCTTATCTCAGATTCAAGGCTAATTATCTCAAAGAACTTTCGTCTATTGGAGCTTCTTCCCTTTTTCTCTTTATTAAGTTTTCTTGCACTCATGTACTAATTTTGTGGATTGGTCTCCCTCCTTTATTTTGTAAGGAGACTTTTCCAGTGATATATTTTGTAATGCTTTTAAAGATCAACATGTATGGAGCTAAATAATGCTCCTTCCACAAAAAAAAAAGAAAAAAAAAGAAATATATATATATATGTTCACAAACGGCTACTAAACTGCTAATAAGGTTTGCATTTTTGATTCCGGTGGCCGACAACTTCTAACGACCAAAATAGTGCCGACAGCCAGTCTGACGCATCATGCACTAGAGCTTAAATTCACCAGATTTTGGTTTCTGTAGAAATCTACTTAGTACCATCTTACATCAACCTCTAATTAACTCAAATTAACATTTCTAAGTATACACAAACATCATTCTAACACCAAACTTTCACAAACAACACAAAACTCAAATTTATATATAAAATCCAAACGATTAAAACAAATACAAAGTAACGGTTTTCAAGCCTACGAACATCAAATTCAGTGTTCTAAAGTAAACCAACATCCTAACACTAAAATATAAACATCAAAATACAAAGCATAAACATAAATAGTGCAAAAATAGAAAGGAGATGCAATCTAACTTAACAAACTAACACAAGCTGTACCAAACAAAACATTTTGCGCATAAATTAAGTTCAAACATCTTCTTCACTCTCATCTTCCTGGATATCTCTTATCAATTGATAGTGCACATATAAGTTATAAAAGGTCGATATGGAAACTAATTAGTTGAATCCTCTCTAATCAAAATATTTTTCTTAAAAATACTTACCACACCATCTTCAATACGCCAAGTATGTTCAAAATGTTCCTTCAGTCTCCAATCCAGATGATCCAGCAATTCAGAAATATTATTCAGAAATATTCCCAATCACTCACATGCATAAGATTCTGCACCTCTTTCTCTATCTTCTTGATTCTCTTCAAATGTGCATTTGAATTATAGTAGGGCTGAATAGGCCATGAATTCTGAGATCCTTGATCCATCAGATAATTCATATCATTTTTGTCTTCCGTTTCAGTATAACCGCAATAGACTTCCGGATCCATCGTCTTCCAAGGAAGAAGCACTTTTCCCAACTTTCATAAGGTACTTGCAATTGACTGCATAGTAGGAAAATAGTGGATGGATGTCCAAGTCTAGTTGCAGATCCATTCACAATCAAACCCAAAACCAATTTTACAACTATGGCTCCACTATCAATAAGTTTTCCAGATTGAATACAATAATTTAAAATAGTGCTCTCCTTAGTTACCTTACTGATCTTCATGGTGGGCAATAACTTTGATGCAATAAAGAAGTACCATGCCTTAGAAATACGATTTAATAATGATGATGAAAAACTTACATTATCATCATCTCTGGCCTCCCAATTCACATCTTCATACATAAGGTACCGGTAAAGTTCATTCATATTGTCTCTCGTAGGGGTACAATCTGCATAATGTTAGACATGCACATTCTCAATCATAAACATTTCGTTTATTCTTGAAGAAGTGAACTGTACAAACTTGCCTCGCACATAAATTGTTCCTTAGTTGATCCCATGATGATTTGTATAAAACTCTTTTACCACAGGAACGACTACAATGGTAGTAGTGTAGCAAAGCACTTCCTAGGGCCTCTACGTAATAATCTCTTCCACTCGAGTATTCGGTGTGTTGAATCCTAGATTTATAAATCCCCTTTCTTTGATTAGCTTCTTCTTCACTAGAACTCGATCATGTAATTTCTGGGCATCGAAACCGACAAACTTTCCTCAGTTGAAAATTCCAAATCTCGTAGCATTTTTGGAGTGAGAAGTCATTGGATTTGAAATCTAGTGAATTTTCCCTCATTTTCCCCCTTAAAATAGACTTTGGATTCAATTTTTAGGAGTTATAAGGAGAAGAAACTGCCAAAAACTGCCTTTTGAAACATTTAAGTCATTTTTGTCACTGCGGCGCATCATGTGCTATCTTTGGAATTCGACGCATCATGCACCAGTTCAAAAAACAACACTATTTCGATTTTGATCCAATAAATTCTCAAAATTTCCATAAAATTTGGTAAATAAAGATGTTTCTATATATTTTTCTCAAATACACAAACTTCATAAAGAACTAAACATAAATATACGTAAAATATTTCAAACAAAAAAAAACTCAAAAGCAAACTAAATAATGATTCATATGGGTTACCTCCCACAAAGTGCTTGATTTAATGTCGTCAGCCCGACATTCCTAGTTTCATTCTGGGTGACCCAATGTTACAGTTTCTTTAAAAGCTAGTGTTTGACCGTCAAAATAGTTTGACCGTCAAAATTTGATTTCAATTTGTGCCCATTTACTTTAAATATTTTTCCAGTCTTAGGGACTTCAATGTTAACTGCTCCATAATTAACTGCTCCATAAGAATAGACTCTTATAACTCTGAACAGCCCTTTCCACCTAGACTTCAATTTTCCAGGAAATAATTTCAATCTTGTATAGTATAATAAAACTTCTTGTCCAGGTTCAAATTCTCTTTGTATTCTCAAATTCTCTTTTTATTATGTTATGATCATTCCATTCAATTGCACTAATTTTTTCTCACCAGCTTCTTTCAAATTGAAATTGAATTCTTTTATAGCCCAATAAGCTTTATGCTCCAATTCAACTGGTAAGTGACAAGTCTTCTAGAAAATTAATCTATATGACGACATTTTTATAGGTGTCTTATAAGCAGTCTTGTATGCTCATAATGTCATATCTAATCTAACAGACCAATTTACTCTACTAGGGTTTACAGCCTTTTCAAGTATTTGTTATTCTCTTAAATTCACGATTACATACTTCTGCTAAACCACTAATCTAGGGATGATAAGCAGTTGCAATTTATGTTTTATATTATATTTTTCCACCAATCTTGCAACTATTGTATTCCTAAAATGAGATCCTCCATCGATAATGATTACTCTCGGCATTTCATATTGTAAAAATATTTTTAATTAAAAATTTTAAACACTCCGAGCATCACATCTAGATAAAGAAATTACTTCAATTCATTTTGAAACATAATCCACTGCAATCAATGTATATATATTTTTGAATGAAGGTATAAATGGTCTCATAAAATCTAATCACCATGCATCAAAAATTTCAATAGGCCAATAAAATCTAGATTATTAAATTTTATGAATAATTCTATTATTTCCAAAATGACTCCCAAATTTAGAATCATGACATTTCTGAATAATTTCCTAAATTTCTTAATAAGACACACATCATCTCATTACTAAATCTTTATATTGTTTATACAAAAAGGATCATCCCAAAAATATGATTTTACATCATGAATAAATTTCTTTTCCTGCTATTTTGTCAGTTTATATGGTAAAATACCACTAACAATATAATTTACAATATCAGCATAACAAGGTATCTCAATCCTTTTACAAAAAAAAATTGTTCATTATGAAAAGTTTCATTAATTTTTTTTTGCAAATCAAGTATTTCTTCTTGTTCTAATTTAGATAGATAATTAGCAATTTAATTATCATTCCCCATTCTATTGACTGTTACAAAATCAAACTCTTGCATCAGAAGTACCCCTCTATTTAATCTTGGTTTAACATCCTTCTTTTGCATCAAATATTTAATAGCTGAATGGTTAGTATGCACAACACATTTAGCTCCTATCAGATATGATCTAAACTTATCAAAAGTACACATAATGACTAATAACTCTCTTTCAGTGGTGGTGTAATTAATCTGAGCATCTTTAAGGGTTTTACTAACATAATGTATGACTTTAAAAATCTTATCATATCTCTGCCCTAAAATAACTCCAATAGCATAATCACTTGCATCACACTTTAATTTAAAAGGTTTTTTTAATTTAAAAGGTTTTAATTTAAAAGGTTTTTCTCAATCAGGTGAAATAATTATAGGAGCAGTTATTAATTTTTCCTTTAAAGATTCAAAGGCTTTAAGACAATCTTGATTAAAGTCAAATTTTGTATCTTTTTTTAGAAGTTGGCATAAATGTTTAGTAATTTTTGAAAAATCTTTAATATATCTCCTGTAAAATTCAGCATGTCCCAAAAATCTCCTAACTTCTCTTACTATGGTAGGTGGAGGTAGATTTGATATAATTTATATTTTTGCAGGATCTACTTCCATGCCATTTTCTGAAATTTTTTGCGTCCAAGCAAAATTCCTCATGCAACCATGAATTGATATTTTTCCCAGTTCAATATGAGATTAGTCTTTTCACAACATTTCAGAACTTTCTTTAAATGATTTAAAGATATTTCGAATGAAGTTCCAAATGCAGAAAAATTGTCCATAAAGACTTCAATCCCTTTTTCAATCAAATCACTGAAAATTGACATCATACACCTTTGAAATGTTGCGGGTGCATTCTATAATCCTAAGGGAATTCACTAAAAAGCAAACGTTCCATAAGGACTAGTAAATATTATTATATCTTCATCTTCTAGAGCAATAGGTATTTGATGATAACTGGTATATCCATCTAGAAAACAAAAATATTTTTGTCGAGCCAGCCTATTTAATATCTAGTCTAAGAAAGGTAAAGGAAAATGATCCTTCCTGGTGGTATAATTTAATTTTCTATAATCTATGTAGATTCTCCAACCTGTGACTTGTCTTGTTGATATTAATTCGTTATGCTCAATTGTTACTACAGTCACAGCTCCTTTCTTTGGAACACAATGAATTGGGCTTACCCAAGCACTGTCTGAAATTGGATATATTATTCAAACATCTAACCATTTTAAAATTTCTTTCTTCACAACTTCTTTCATCATAAGATTTAATCTCCTTAGAGGATCAGCTCTTGGTTCATGTTGATCGTCCAATAAAATTTTATGCATACAAATTGTAGGACTGATTCCTTTAACATCAGCTAATGCCCATCCAAAGACTTTCTTATATCTACTTATCATTTAATTCTGAGGATACTATAACAAGTAATGTAGATAAATCTCCTAAGAATGCATACTTCAAATGTGTAGGAAGTGTTTTCAGTTCTAGTTCAGGAGGTTTCTCAACAGATGAAATCAAATTCTTGTTACTTTCTATAGGATCTAACATTTCCAATATTTTCTGAACATAATCCAAATCCTCTTTACT
>NW_018165100.1:114966-117082 GCF_001263595.1 Phalaenopsis equestris
AGTCTTCTTAAAATATTCATGGCTTAAATATTTATTAATATCCATTCTGAAGGATTCAATCTCATGCTCTTTTGTAGGGTATCTCGTTTATATTGCAATATTAAATGTAACCTCTTGATCACTATCTCTTATAGTTAGTTCTCCTTTCTGCACATCTATCAAAGCTCTTCCAGTGGCTAGAAATGGTCTCTTAAAATGATAGGAATTTCTTTATCTTCCTCCATATCTAATACAATAAAGTCCACAGGAAAGATAAATTTATCAACCTTTACTAAAACATCTTCTATAACTCCTTTAGGATAGGTAATTGGATGATCAGCTAACTGAAGAGTTAAAGTAGTAGGTGAAATGTCTCCTAAGCCCAACCTTTTGAAAATTGATAACGACATAAGATTAATATTAGCTCTTAAATAACATAAAGCTTTTTCATAAAATCATTTGCCAATACACAAGGAATTGTAAAACTTCTAGGATCTTGAAGTTTTTTAAGAAACTTTTTTTGAATTATATCACTACACTCTTCACTGAGTGAAACCGTCTTATTATTTGTAAAATATCCTTCATAAACATCACATAGTTTTACATTTGTTCCAAAGCTTCAACAAATAGAATGTCTATCGTTAATTTTCTTAAAATTTCCAAAAATTTAAAAAATTGGTTGTCTCTATTTTTCTGCTTCAATCTTTGAGGAAATGGAGGTGGTGGTCTTTCTACAGAGATTTTCATTAGTTTAATAGGACTTTCTGCTTCAAAATAAAATTCTTCAGTATACTTTTCATTTTCCACCTCATATTTTCAATTTCAAATTCTTATTGAACTCTATTTTCTAATTCATTTCCACTTCTTAGTTGAATAGCTTTAATTTGCTCTTTGTTCTAATCTTCAAGATTTACTTCAACATTTCTAGGCAATGTTCCTGGAGGTCTATTGCTAAGTGTGGTAGCAATACATCACAATAGATTTTCAATTTTTCTAATTGTAGCTCCTTGACATTGTAATTGACTTCCTATTTACAATATTAATTCTTCGATTAATAACTTTTTCTCCTTACTCTACATATTATTAAAACCTGAGGGGTACTAAGGTTTATAAGCTTGATTCCCTTAATTATTGGAGTTTCCCAATGGGTTTATAGTATTGTTTCCCCATTGCAAATTTGCAACATTAGAATTATTGTTACTCCAACTAAAGTTCGGATGATTCTTCCAACCAGGATTATAAAAATTGGCATAAGAATTATTAGAATGATTGTTTATTGCATCTAAAGTCTCATAAGAAGATTGAGATTCTATCATTTGTCACAATGAATTTTACTCAAGCACAGGTGTTGTCTGAGAATAGTTCATTCCATATTAATCTATATTCTTCTATATAACAGCTATTTGGGCAGCTAACATAGATATTACATCAAAATCATGAAGACTAGCTACTCTTTTTGGATTTACTCTTTCAGAGGGCCATTAAAAATTATTAGTAGCCATCTCTTCAATTAATGAATTTTCTTCATCGAATGATTTTGACATTACCCCCAACTAGCGACATCGATAATAGATCTAAATGATCCAACCAACCCATTATAAAAAAGTTTTAATTATTAACCAATCTGGCAATGCATGGTGTGAACACTTTTTAAGGAGATCTTTAAATCTTTCCCAGGCTTCATACATTAATTCTCATTTAAACTGATAAAAAGATGTGATATAATTTCTAAGCTTAGTAGTTTTTATAGGTGGGAAATATTTTGATAAAAAATTTTGTGACAAATCTCCTCATGTTCTGATAGATTTAGGTGCTAATGAATTTAAGCACATCTTAGCTTTATCCTTAGTGAAAAAGGAAAAAGTCTAAGCCTGATAGCATCAATCAACACTTCATCATATTTAAATGTAACACACAATTCTAGAAAACTAGCAAGATGTAAATTAAGATCTTCAGTTGGTGCTCCTCTAAATTGATTGTTTTGTACCATTTGGTTAATAGCAGGTTTAAGCTCAAATGAATTGGAAGCCACAATAGAGTTCTGTAGCAGTTAGAGGGGACGAGAGGTTAATTGAGTTTACATGAGTTTTCTATTATTTAGTGTGGTGAGTCTAAGTGTGATTTTCTCGTAAGAGTT
>NW_018165100.1:117160-118642 GCF_001263595.1 Phalaenopsis equestris
AGAGTTCAAGAGAGGCTACAAGAGATTTGCTTTGATAAAAAGTTACAGATAAGTGGTGTTTGTTTATTATTTTTGTATAAAATTTCTTTTATTTATGAAATTCATATTTTGTTTTATTTTTATCATGAGGTATGAGTAGTTTTATTTGTCTTTCTCCCTATTCTGAGATATGGTGAAATGAAGAGATAATTTGGATGTGATAATTTTTAAATATAAAATAAAATGTTATGATTTTTTCCACTCTGTTCTTAATTTACTTTTCTATCCGGCCAATTGAAATATTAAAACATATTGTGAAACATATGATCCTGGAATTGGAGTATGACTTCTACAATAACGTGAAAATCACATTCAATTCTATGAAGGAGTATTTCGTTCATGAAATTAGGTGCAAATAAATAGGGAAACATATTTTATTGGGCAAGGAAATAGAGATTTTAGGGTGATAAACTATAATATCCAATTTGGTCTTAAGAACTAAAGCAAGAGTTAGCCTTCAGGGGAAGGGAAGTGGGAACTCTAGAGTAAGAGCCAGCATTCTCCCAGCCTAACCATGGATTTAGAGACTAAACAGATGATTAACCAATGATTCTCTATAACACTTGACTAAGGGTGGAGAATTAAAATTGCTCCTATTTGGCACAATACAAATTAAACCATTTATCTCTCTCATTTAACCAAAAACTCATTGTAGTAGGAAAGTTTCTTTCTTATATTTGATAACTTCATCACACAAACATAGTTTGGTAGTTATAAATTAACTTTACTTTACAATATTGATAGTAGTTAATAATTTAGTTATGATAACACCTTAAACATTTGAAATTAGCATAGTAGACTTTCTTTATTATTGTGAAATTCCTAATTTAAATTACCATCTCGAATTTAAACCTTCCCCGTGGGATCGATCTTTG
Source organism: Phalaenopsis equestris (assembly GCF_001263595.1). NCBI lineage: Eukaryota > Viridiplantae > Streptophyta > Magnoliopsida > Asparagales > Orchidaceae > Phalaenopsis > Phalaenopsis equestris. The sequence goes on from NW_018165100.1 coordinate 118,075, forward strand.
TAGAAAGTCCAATATTACTTGATAACAATACGTATATTTGCATAGAATCCTAACATAAATTGCTTCAATTTCTTATTAATAAAAAATGAACCAAGCTTTTGACATCACTGCAAAGTGGATTCATCTTCATTAATTTTACACAACTATAATTTTTGGGATCATCCCATGGGGAAGTTGGAAAAACCTATAAGTAAATTCTTAAAATTATTTTATAATTTAAAAATATAACATTAAAAGTAAAGTGCAAAGTTTGAATATTAATTACTAAAGTGAAAGATATATAAAATGCTGTTGAAAGACAGAGTTAACTAAATAAAAACTAAACTTTCAAAAGTAAAATTACGAGAACTAGACAAATTTTTAAACAAATTTTTTGTTGATGGAAGATTAAAATTTAAGAAAGCAGTTTTCCTCTTTACAATGAGTATATGGATTGTAAAGAAATTAAAATAATTTGAAAATATATATAAATTTTTTTTGTGCCAAGTAGGACAATTCATATTTTTTACCCTCTTTCAAGTGCTATAAAGAACATTGAATAATCCAGAGTTTGGTCCCTAATTCCGTG
>NW_018165100.1:118680-127580 GCF_001263595.1 Phalaenopsis equestris
AAGGTTGGGAAGACCCCGCCTGCCATTCCATAGCTCCCACTACTCCCTCCCATGAGAATTAACAATTTCGCATTAGTTTCCAAGCAACTGGATTAAATTGGGGATTTTAATCTGTCACCTTAAAATCTTCAATTTTGCATCCAACAAATTATATTTATTTATTTATTTGCACTAAAATCTATGGATGACATACTCTCCCAGGAAATCAAATGTGATTCTCCCCATATTGTAGAAATTATAGCCATTTTAGAACATATGTTTCTCAAGATGTTTTAATATTTCAATTGGCCATATCGAAATGTAAATGAAGATCGGAGTTCAAATCATTAAAAATTATTGAAATTTAAAATCATAGAAAATAAGATCAATTGTTCACAAAACCATATATCAAAGTAGGAAGAAGGATATACGACAAACACACATTTTATATATAAAAATAAGTTTACAAACCAAAAGAAACAAAAGACACATCTTATCTCACAATCCTTCCCAAACAAATCCCTAGATGTTCTCTCCAAACTTTTCTCTCCTTACAAGCACACTCAATTCTCTATTAGAAGTGTAATGAAGAAGAAATCTCTCACCTTCCCTCTCCTCTTACAACCCTAGAAGAAAATCTCCTCTTCTTCTCTCATTGCCTTCCACGCCACCCCCACTTTCTTGTCTTTTTCGCCCACCCTAAAACTTCTTGAAATTTTCCTCTTTTATTATAGGCTGCCTCTTTTCAAAAGGAATTCAAAATTCCCTCTAAAATTCCCTCTAAAAGCCAACTCTTTTGAGTCCAAAAGATGTGTCATTTGATCCAAGAGACATATCCCTTCATAAAAGAACCTTCCAAAGTGTCTAGATGCATTGAATTTTTCCAATAGGTGTGTAGAACAAGTGTCCCTTTAAAAATTCAAGCAAAAATTGTCTTGAACCAACTTAATCCACAAAAATTCATCTCTGGCATGACTTGCTCCAAGCCTCTGTCAAACGGCGCATCATGCGCCATAATTCTAAAATTCGCTGTTTTGGCTCCAAATTTCATCCTTTTTTCCATTTTTGCTCCAAATATCTAAAAAACATTTACCTGGAACAAAAACTTGAAAATACCCTTCTTTAAAGTGCAATATCACCAAAAATAAGCATAAAATATGTACTTAAAACAATAAATTATTTTTGTGTAATACCATTCACATGAGTTTTTAAAAAGAGTAAGGAATAAACTAAGCATATTTTGCTAAGGGTTGAGGTTTTGAGTGTAAGTGAGGGGTATCAAGTGTATGTGTGTCCGAGACTGACTAAGGCCACATCACCCAAGGTCAACTGTAAGGCTAAATAGTCTTATGGGGACTCCTCTTGAGCTCTCCATATTGGATCTAACTATTAAGTGCCAAAGGTTAGAACCAACATGTGGAACTTCAAGCTGAGTAAAGAAGAGTTTTAGTATTTCTAAAGGTGAGAGTTTCATCACTAATACTCTAGGATAATCAACAGGATAGTTCTATGGCTAGCTCCTTGGCTTCTAAGGAAGAGACTAGACCTCAACCAAAAGTAAGACCACTAAATGGGTCCCCAATAAATGTGGTGTGACAAGCAAGCACACCACACATATTAGCATTGATCAAAGAGATAAAAAAGCCAATAAAACTGTCAGAGCTAACACACTTAGAATAGAACAGAGAAAAAATAAAGAAGACTTCTGTTGGGGAGTAAACAGGGACTCCTGCTAGGGAAAACGGAAGAGGATGCTGAAGACAACCGTCAGGGAAATGGATGACCACAGAGAAGATTTGATTTGATTTTGATGTCTTAAATTTTAATTTGATTTAAAATTTTGAGAGATAGAATTATGTGCAGGGAGACTGAATTGAGATGGAAAGCACTGGAACTCACGTCCAACTCAAGAAGTTGATCAAAACTGAAGAGAAATATGAGAATAGAATGCCTTACTCCATTTAAGGTGGTCTTATACCCATCTCAAAGAATGGGGAATAATAATTTAGGCATTGACCCTAGGATGAGCACTGGAATTTAGGTACTAGCCTCAGAATGAGAATCAAAAGCCTTGTTCCTTTTAAGGGGGCCTCACACCGATTTCAAGGATTGAGAATAGGATACCTTGTTCCATTTAATGGGGCCTCACACCTATGTTGAAGGATAAGAATCAAAATTTAGGTATTAACCAAGGGATGAGAACAGGATTTTAGGTACCATCCTCAGAGGGAGAATCAAAAGCCTTGTTCCATCTAAAGGGGCCTTATACCGATCTCAAGAACTGAGAGTAGGATGCCCTGTTCCATTTAAGGTGGCCTCACACTTAGCTTGAAAGATGGGAATCATAATTTAGGTACTGACCCCGAGATGAGAACTAAAATTTAGGTACCATCCTTGGAATGAGAATCAAAAGCCTTGTTTCATTTATGGGGTTTTCACACCAATCTTGAGGATTGAGGATAGGATGCCTTGTTCCATTTAAGGGGGCCTCACACCTACCTCAAAAGATGGGAATCAGAATTTAGGTACTGACCCCAGGATAAGAACTGAAAAATTAGGTACCAGCCTCGAAATGAGAATTACAAGCGTTGTTCTATTTAAGGAGGCCTCACATCAATCTTGAGCATTGAGAATAGGATGCCTTGTTCAATTTAAGGAGGCCTCACACCTACTTTAAAGGAAGGGAATCAGAATTGAGGTACTGTCCACGGGATGAGAACTGAAATTTAGGTACCAACCTTGAAATGAGAATCGGAAGCCTTGTTCCATTTAAAGGGGCTTCACATCTACTTTAAAAGATGGGAATCAGAAATTAGGTACTGACCATGAAAATTACATGAATGCAGAAAAAAATAATGCAATGTATAAAATATTCGGATGGAATCAGAATCCATCTATCGACTTGTAAATTTAATTGGAATTAGAATTTAGGTACTAACCCTGAGAGGAGAATCAAAATTTGGGTTCCAACCTTAAGTGCACTATAAGTGTGAAGAATTTCTGAGAAGAGTGTGGGAAATTGTGAAGTTGAGCTTGTGAAAAGATTAATGGGATTTTTGAAAAGTGTGAAACTCCGTGGGGATTGTGAAAAATCCATGTAAATGATAAAATTCATGCTACGAGAGTGCAAAGTGTGGATCTCCGAAGTCGAGAGGAATCAGTCTACCAATTTTATGATTTTTTATGTTGTTTTCATTATCAATTTTTATAATTTATCAGAATGTCTTTTAAAATTTGATTTTCATTGCTTAACATTTAAATTTCAAATTTTAAATTTGAATTTTGTTATTAGACTTTCGTTGTATTGTTCTTTGTTCGTTATAATTTAGGACCAAAGTATGGTCATGCAACTTTTCATCAATCACACAAGAAAGCAATTTAGAAAATATGTTGAAATCTGAAAAAAAACTTTGTTTAACTTTTCTTCAAACATGTAGTACAACCAGATGTATGCAGAAATGTCAAAAGCAAGATGCTAAGTACACCTGAAATATCATATATCAAATTTGACCTCCTTTTTGTTGAGGTCTAGTCTCTTCCTTAAAAGCCTAGGATCTAGCCATAGGACTTTCCTGATTTCGTATTGACTATCCTAGAGGACTAGAGATGACACCCTCACCTTTAAAAATTCTAAACATGTTCTTTTCTCAGCTTGAAGTTCTACATGTTGGTTCTAACCTCTAGCACTCAGTAGGTGGAGCTAATATGAGGGAGCTCAAGAGGAGTCCCCATCGGAATTTTTGGCCTTAGGGTTGACCCTGGGTCATGTGGTCTTGGTCAGTCTCACACACACATAGACTTGATACCCCTCACTTACACTCACAACCTCAACCCTTAGCTAAATATGCTTAGTTGACCCCTTACTCTTTTTGGAAACACAGGTGGATGGTCCCTTAAATCATTAGCCCTAAGTTACGGTTTGGCTAAGACCAGCACATGAAGGATCCAAAGTGGGGTCTCCCTTACTCTCATGGCCCATGAAGGGTAATTTCATGATTGACATCCTATTGAATTCCAATTTTACCTAAATATCCAATTTAATCCTTTCGCCTCTGTACTTTCCCATAATTACCAAATTCTCCCTAAATCCTAAAATACTCAAATTTACTGAAATTCTCAAAATCTGCTCAAATATCATTTCAAACCATTCCAAATCTCTGAAATTGACCAAAATATCCCAAAATTGCCAAAATCCCCAAAATACCTCCAAAATTGCTAAAATTACCAAATGGCCCTTCATACCCCAAAAATTCCAAAAAAAATTCCCAAAATCTCCAAAATCACTCCAAATGTCTTCAAAATCAATTTAAACCACTCAATTGAGTCCAATTTGAGCAAATTGACCCCTTTTGACCAAAAATTGAGTCCAATTTGAGCAAATTGACCTCTTTTGACCAAAATCCCCAAATTACCCATAGAAGGCCCTAATTCTCCAATTAACCCCCAATTTCCACCAAATTGACTTCAATCTCTCTCAATTTCAATTCTAAACTCAAATTCATCATGTCTAAGCTTGATTAAAACCAAATTTTCCAAAATCCCCAATTTTAGCCTTTCGCCCCTAAACTTTTCCATAATTACCAAATTACCCTTCAAAGCCTAATCCTCAAAATTTCCCAACTTCTCAAAATCTTTTCAAATATCACTTTAAAAATTTCAAATCACTCAAGATGACCAAAATGCCTCAAAATATTCAAATTCCCTAAAATATCCCCAAAATTGCCAAAATTACCAAAATGCCCATCATACCCCAAAAAATTCCAAAAAAACCCAAAATCTCCAAAATCACTTCAAATGTCCCCAAAATCAATTTGAACCACTTCATTGAAACCAATTTTGACCAAAATCCCAATTTTGTCCTGTAAAGGCCCAGATTCCTCAATTAAAACCAAATTGACTTCAATCTTGCCCAATTTCAATTCTAAACTCAAATTCATCATGTCTAGACTTGATTGAAATTAAATGGAAGCTCAATTGAACCCAATTTCAAACCTAAATTTCAAGCTCAACCAAAATGCCCAATTTGACCATATACCCAATTTCCCCAAATTGAACCCCTAACCTATGCAATTTTCCCAATGTTGAATTCAAAATTCCTTATAACATTCTTTTAGACCAAATTGAACTTTCAGTTGGCCCTAGTCTAGCCGTAAATTTCATCCAAATCCAACCTAGGCCAAAATCCCCAAATTTGCATCTAAGTTTAAATTCCATCAAATTGAACCTCACAACTCAAAAATTTCTACACAATTGATATGAAAAACTCTTCATTAAGAACCCTTGGACCAATTTGAACCATCAATTCCATAGAAGCCTAGCATCTAGCCATAGGACTTTCCTCTTGACTATCTTGTTGACTTTCCTAAAGGACTAGTGATGGCACCCTCACTTTTAGAAATTCTAAAATTCTTCTTTGCTCAGCTTGAAGTTTCGCATGTTGGTTCTAACCTCTAATAGTTAGTAGGTGGAGCCAATATGGGGGAGCTCAAGAAGAGTTTCCATAGGACTGTTTTGGCCTTAAGGTAACCCTTGGGTGATGTGGTCTTAGTCAGTCTCACACATACATACTCTTGATACCTTCACTTACACTCACAACCTCAATCCTTAACTAAATATACTTAGTTGATCCCCTACTCTTTTTGGAAACTCATATTAGTTCTAGGCTAGGGTTTGGCTAAGACCAGTGCATGAAGGATCCAATGTGGATTTCCCTTGATCTTTTGGCTCATGAAGGGTAATTTCATGATTGACATCCTATTGAACCCAAATTTTACCTAAATACCCAATTTTAGCCTTTTGCCCCTAAACTTTCCCATAATTACCAAATTGGCCCAATACCATAAAATCATCAAAATTACCCAAATTCCCAAAATCTCCTCTTATATCATCTCAAACCTTTCCAAATCACTCAAATTGACCAAAACACCCCAAAATTTCCAAAATCCCCAAAATACCCCCAAAATTGCCAAAATTACCAAAATGCCCTTCATACCCCAAAGATTCCAAAAGAATTCCCAAAATCTCCAAAATCACTCCAAATGTCTTCAAATCAATTTGAACCACTCCTTTGATTCCAACTTGACCAATTTTACCCCTTTTGACCAAAATCCCCAAATTATCCTTAAAAGACCCAAATTCCTCAATTAACCCCAATTTCCACCAAATTAACTTCAATCTCTCCCAATTTCAATTCTAAACTCAAATTTACAATTCTAAACTCAACAATTCTAAACTCAAATTTATCATGTATAAGCTTGATTGAAACCAAATTAAGGCTCAATAGAACTAACTTTCAAACCTAAATTCTAAGCTTAACCAAAATGCCCAATTTGACCATATACCCAATTTCTCCAAATTGAACCCCATAACCTATCCAATTTCCCCAATTTTAAATTCCAAATTATTTATAACATTCCTTTTGACCAAATTGAAATTTCAATTAGCCCTAGTCAAGCCTTAAATCTCACTCAAATTCAACCTAGGACAAAATCCCCAAATTTGCACCTAAGTCTAAATTCCATCAAATTGAACCTCATAACTCCAAAGTTTCTACCCAATTGATACCCAATTTCTTTTCAAAACTCCTCATGACAATTATCTAAACCAATTTGATCAATAAATTGAGCCAAACTCAAATTATAACCAAACCCAAACTCAAATGCAAGCTAATGAAATGATTTTGAACTCATGCCTTGAATTGAATCAAACCCATTCAATTGATCAAGCCATGGTCACCACAGCCAGCCTTTTGACCCTAGGGACCAAGCTAGAGCCACTTAGCCCACCCTACATGAGCCATGCACTTAAGGTCCCTAGATTTAGGAGATATCTTCTCGTATTTGCAAAACCCAAATATATTTGCCATCAGCCATCAAAACTCTATAGTAACCATCATTAAGCTTATTTTGGATCCCCTGAGCCACCTAACTACTAGCTCTAGCCTGGCTGGCCAGCCTAGTAGCTGGATAAAACCAAAACCAAGAGGATGCCAAAACCAAAACTCAAAATTTGAACTCCCTGAGTTGGCTCATCCCAATTGGTTGCTTGAACTTCTCTTCCCTCCACCAAAGCAATAGATTCTACCCCATGGCCAGCCATGGTGGCCACTCCTTCCCCTTTAATTTAAACACCACCTCCCACTACCAATAAAAGAGGCCATCAATTTACTTGGGGAAACTGTGCCAAATTGCTTCCACAGCTCCTCCAAGATCTTCTAAGGCCATTTCAACAAACATCCAGCCATCTTCCTACTGTTTCAACTCAATTTCAAAGCTCAAAACCAGAGCAGTTTCTGGCCATTTCTCAAAACTCCACAAAACTTCAAATTGATTGTTTTAAAAGCTTCCCCATACCAAACTAAGAAGATTCCCAATGAAAGGGGGTGGGGGTGTTGAGCACCCTAACCTAGCTTTTGATTAAGGCCGCATCACCATTTCATTGAACTTATACTTATACTATTAACCAAAAGAGAAGAACACTTAGAGGACGTTCTTTGGACCCTACTAAAGCTTCTACTAGCATCTGATTAAGGTCTCCCTTCTCAAACTCAGGTATAGACAATAAACCATAATTTTTTGATTGGTTTGGGCTTTTGTGAAGAGAAGTTTGATTTCATAATTAGGTCATCATATGGATGTGTTCCTTTTGAGTAGATGAAGGTGTAAGAACAAACCCCATGTGATTTGGTTGAGTATCAAGAGAGATCTTGAGGTTTTAGTGTGGGTAGTAAATGGGTTATGGCCATTGGAGATGATGACAGAGGACCATCCAATCACACGTGTATCAAACATAGGGCTAGGATCACATCAGATGAGCACTCATTTCATAAAGTATGACTTACTTGGCAGCTGACGTAGATAGCAGTGGCAAATTAAATGACACCACGTGGTCTTTCGGAGCTGCCGTAGGACGAGTTGGTGCTGACTGGATTAAGTAGAAAATTAAGGGATTTTTTATTTATTTTAATTCTACAACTTAGAAAATCCTTATTTCTATGTAGAAAAATCATAAAGATAAAATTAAAATATCTTATTGCTAAGTGAATAGAGGGTAATAATATGGAACAAAAATTAAATTTAAAAAAATTGACTTGTGTTTTAATTTTAATTGATTAAATACTTAATTTTAATTAGCTAAATAATAATCACCATGAATTGAAATTTTAGGGGTTGATTAAATTTTAGGGGTTGATTAATTTTAGGGGTTGATTCCTCATGTTAAAATGAATATTCTCGGATTTTTCCAAGGCCAGAAAGCATCTCAAGCTTTGAAAACCTAATTTTCAAGCCTAGTTGCTGACGAGAGGAAAATATGTTGAGATTTTCATACCTATTTTATACTATTTTTGATGATATTGCACTTTAAAGGAAGGTATTTTTGATGTTTTGTTGCAGGAATGATGAATCAGGGTCATTGGAGCAAAAAAATGCAAAAAGGAACAAATTTGGAGCGAAAAGGGTCAAAATGTGCAGAAATGAACTAGGGCGCCGACGGCGCCATCAACCACCGACGGTGCCATCGACCCCGCTGACGGCGATATTTTCCTGAGACTCCAGAATTAATACATTAAGATGGTCCACCGACGGCACCCTCAAGGCCACCAACGGCGAGCTCGGTGGTTATGTCCAACTAGGCTTTGGATGAGGACAAAATTTTGAAGGGATGCTTAGACAAATCTTGGGAAAACTCATCCACATCTTTAAAGAGAAGACTTTGGCCGAAAATAGAGAGAGGAGGCTCAAAATTGAAGTGTGAAAAAGTGTAGAGAGACTAAAGTGTGAGGAATTCTTCGAGAGATTCTAAGAGTGGAGGGAAAGTGTGATTTTTTCCTCCTTGCCACTTCGAAGAGAAATTCTGTGTGTTGTAAAGAAAGGAAGAGATTCAGAGGAACTTCGAGGAGTTTTCTTGGGGAGAAATTAGAG
>NW_018165100.1:128123-128859 GCF_001263595.1 Phalaenopsis equestris
TCACTATAATTTCTTGACAAGGAGAAGGATGCTTTCTTATATATTGAATATCACATTTGAACCTTCATTAGTATATTTAGTTATTTAATAGTTATTAAAATTACATATTTATTTCAATTGCCTATTAGTGATAAATAAGCAAGTTAAACTTTGTTGTTGCAATAAAAGTATTGCTTTTCTAAAATCTTAGATCGTAATTCTAATATTACTCCCTGTGGGATCGATATCTAGGACTCCATTAGAGCCCTATATTACTTGAGCGATACATATACTTGCGTTCATAAGTGTGACTTAACAATTATTGAATATTTATTAAATCCATATTTTTCAAATCTATAACTGTTATTAAGTTTTGCTACAGTTTTTGAGGAATTAAATCTTTTAGCAGCAGTACTAAGTACTTATATTTTTAAGCATATATAAAGTTGCGGTCAAGTTTTTTTTGGCGCCTTTTCCGGGGAGTGAGTAAACAAAATTTACAGTTAGAGTAACAAACAAATTAGGATTATTAAAAAATATTTACTTGAATTGTAACTTATTTTTATATTTAGTTAGTTATATTACTGTGTACTGATTTGTATTTGTATGCTTAAATTTGAACCTGAAAATCTTATACCCTACGATTCGGAATTAGAACGCATTGTTAGAGAAATTAGAAGATTGAGAAGAGAACCTAGAAATTATGATACAATGGAAAATAACCTGAACAATCAAGGAATAGAGAATGAACACCAAC
>NW_018165100.1:128921-129490 GCF_001263595.1 Phalaenopsis equestris
GCAGATGAGATTCACTTATCTATCCAAAATCCTGATATAGCTTCTAATTCAAATGGTATAAAACAATCAATTTGGAGGTACACCAAATGAAGATCCAAACTTACACCTCGCTAGTTTTTTAGAACTGTGTACTACTTTAAAATATGACAGAGTCTCAAATGATGCTGTTAAACTTAGAGTTTTTCCTTTTTCATTGAGGGATAAGGCTAAGATTTGGTTAAATTTGTTAGCACCAGGATCTATTAGAACTTGGGGAGAATTTTCATAGAAATTTCTATCCAAATATTTCCCTCCATCCAAAGCTGCTAAACTTAGAAATGACATAACGTCGTTCTGTCAGCTTGATGGAGAGTCAATATACAAAGCTTGAGAGAGATTTAAAAATCTTTTTAAAAAATGCCCTCATCATTTGTTACCAGATTGGTTGATAATTCAAACTTTTTATAATGGATTAGTGGGATCACTTAGATCGATTATAGATGTTGCGGCTGGTGGTTCTTTAATGTCAAGACTTTTTGATGAGACTTATTCGTTAATAGAAGAGATGGCTACCAACAATTTTCAATGGC
>NW_018165100.1:131189-132385 GCF_001263595.1 Phalaenopsis equestris
AAATAAGTAGATACATAAAAAAGATAAAAGAAAGCTTTTGGTTGGACCCTAGCCGATACTAAGGGAATCAGTCCTTTGATATGTATGCACAGAATTATATTAGATAAACAATATAAACCAAGAGTTGATCCACAAAGGAGATTAAATCCAATGATGAAAGATGTAGTTAAGAAGGAAATTTTGAAATGGTTAGACACTGGAATTATATATCCCATTTCAGATAGAGCGTGGGTAAGTCTAATTCATTGTGTTTCCAAGAAAGGATTGACCGTTGAAACAAAAGAAAATAAAGAATTAATACCTATCAGACAAGTTACTGGGTGGCGTATTTGCATTGATTATAGAAAATTAAACACTGCCACAAGGAAAGATCACTTCCCTTTATAATTTTTAGTACAAATAGTAGATAGACTTGCTGGGCACAAATATTTTTGTTTTTTAGATGGATATACCAGTTACCATTAAATTTCTATTTCTCATGAGGATCAAGAAAAGACAACATTTACTAGTCTTTTTGGAACTTTTGCTTTTCATAGAATGCCTTTCATATTATGTAATGCACCTGCAACATTCCAGAGATGTATGATGTCCATATTTAGTAAGTTAATTGATGATGGATTGGAAGTATCTATGGATAATTTCTCTGTATTTGGAACATCATTTGATGCATGTTTAAATTATCTTGAAAAAGTCTTAGAGTTATGCGAAAGAAATAATTTGGTTCTGAATTGGGAGAAATGTTAATTTATGGTTGCAGGCAGAATTGTATTAAAGCATAAAATTTTGGAAGATGGTATGGAAGCAGACCCTGCAAAAATTCAAGTTATCTCTAAACTAACACCTCCTACTAATGTAAGAGATGTTAGGAGTTTTCTTGGACATGTTGGATTTTACAGGCGTTTTATTAAAGATTTTTCAAAAATTACCAAACATCTATGCAAACTTTTAGAAAATGACAAGAAATTTGAATTTATTGAAAGCTGTTTAAATTCCTTTGAGTTATTAAAGGAAAATTTAATCACAGCCCCTATTATAGTTTTACCTAACTAGGAGAAACCATTTGAACTGATGTGTGATGCTAGAGATTATGCTATTGGAGCTGTTCTTGGACAAAGGTATGAAAAGATTTTTTAAGTTATATACTATGCTACTAAAACTCTCAATGATGCATAAATTAACTATATTGTTACTGAAAA
>NW_018165101.1:0-2935 GCF_001263595.1 Phalaenopsis equestris
TATATAATTTAATGTATAAGTTGCCATGAAATAGATGTGTTTAATCAAAATGATTTTTAAATCATTAGAATATTTTGATATTTCAATTATAGAAGATTTCATCAATTAATTGGATTGAGTACTATTCTCAAAATTAAGGGTCTGTTTGGGGTAGCTGCAGCTTATTGAATAATTTGTTGATAAGCTAGGTGCGGTGATTATTAAAAATATTTATTTTTTTGAAAAAGCTAGACTGTTGCCAGAAAACTGTCCCCGCACCTAAACAGGAGCGGTGTGAAAACGCTGAAATGATTTCAGCATTTTCAAAATGCTTAAACTGCCAAAACGCAGTTTACCCAAACTGTCTAGGTGAGTTTTCAAAACTCCACCGCACCAAATAAACTGCCCCTTACGTACTTTAAGTCAACCGATACACACTTTTTCATGACTAAAATTTCATTATAAAATCTTGACCTTTTTTAAAGAATATTTATCTATTTATTGAAACAAATCTGTGTCAACATTAAAAGTTTATGGTTGAACATAATAAACAGTTGAATTCAAATAAGGTAGCTTTGACTAAATCAATTAATATATTCGCTTTTTGAGTGGCATTAACTAATTAGCTAAAAAATATATTTGTTCACTGAAAAATAATATCCCATAATTTGGCTTAATTCCAAAAAATATTTTTCATTCAACTAAACTAATCTTTAACCAGAGTTGCTAATTATTTACCGTATTTATTCTAATTATAAATATGCTTATTATTGATCCTTAATAAAAGTCTTCATTTAAGTTGTAATTGAACGTATAGCATATCGTTGCAAATAAAGTTAAGAGATTGAAAACATTAGTTTTGAGTGCTCATCCTACCTGAAAAATAAAAATGTAAACTTTAAATTGAAATATCTTTTTTTTTTTTCAATAACAAACTTTATGATAATAAATAGGAATATTTACATACATACCACACAATTTTTACGCATTTACATATCTAACAAACTTAAGTTTGGGTCCATTTGGGGCAGCTGCAGCTTATTGAATAATCTGTTGATAAACTGTTTAAAAATAATCTGCTGATAAGCTAGATGCGGTGACTATTAGAAATTTTTATTTTTTGGAAAAGCCAGACCGCTGTCAGGAAGCTACCAACGCACCTAGATAGGTGCGGTGTGCAAACGCCACTTTCAGCGTTTTCAAAACGCATAAGCTGCCAAAACGCAGTTTACCCAAACAGTCCAGATGCGTTTTCAAAATATCACAGCACCAAATAAGCTGCCCCAAACAGACCCTTAATATTTATACTTGTAACAAATTGACTTCATAAATCTAATTATGAAAAATTATATTTTGCTTTTAAAAATGTAATGATAGCATTATTCTTTTCATGTAATGCCAAAGTTTTTAGTTGTATATATGAATGTAAATATTAATGTTTACATGTTAGAAATATAAATATATAAGAATTGTGAATATTCCTAATAATTGTATAAATGAAATCGTATGAGTCATGACATAAAATTAAATGCAGGGCCACGATAAACCAATTACTGTACTGCATTGGTCTCAAGTACACGACCTCAACGATCGCAAGCGCCCTCACCAACATCCTTCCAGCATTGACATTTATCATGGCAGTTCCGTTCAGGTACATACTCTCCACATCATTCAAATCAATTAATCAATTAATTATTTAAAACTTTGAACTCTAGTTATTAGTATTTTTGTGGCTCTAATACAAGAAAAAATATTCAGTCCGGACGTCCGCAAGTTCGGATGGCCAACCACCGACAGTCATGTCGCTCGCCGATGACATGTTTGGCGACGTTGTTCCCGGTAGTAGGCCGTCCGGACGTGCGGGATCTGGATGGAAAGTATTAGGTTTTAAAATTTGAATTTACTAAATCCGACTACGGGACAAATTTAAAACTTTAGTCCGTCATGTCATTAAGGAGCCCTAATAAAAAAAAAATATCATACAAATAAATACATATCATCAAATTCACTCATTCACAACAATACTACCTGAAACCATAATAGGATCGAGAGAGCAGATATAAAAAGTTACTGCGGCCAAGCAAAGATAGTCGGAACAGTGCTCTGTGTTGGTGGATCCATGATGATGACCTTCTACAAAGGACCTCTAATCCACATCCCATCCTCTGGCATTCACTGGCGATAGGGCGGCAAAAGGCATGAAAGCCACAACAGCAACAGGTGGGTCATCCGACAAGCAAATACTGGGCGCCATGTTAGTGGTGGGGAGCTGCGCAGCATGGGCTGCCTGGTTCATCATGCAGGCCAAGATGAGCAAGTCATTCTCTGCACCATACACGACCTCCACGCTAATTTGTGCCATGGCTAGCCTTCAATGTCTTCTTATTGGTGGCGCCGTTGAGCGGGATTGGGATCGGTGGGCTTTAGGCTTCGACATTCGTCTGGCTGCCTCTTTGTACATTGTAAGTGCTACTTTGCTCGCACAAGCATTTGGGCTGTTCTGTGTTAATATAGATGTTGTGATGAAATATTAAAATTTATTTTTGGTTTTATTTTATTTTTATTGCTTTTGGCATGTCAGTATAGTATTTAAAATAAATTATTTTGTGGGCAGGGATTGATTGGTTCTGGACTTGCGGTGTCGCTGATGACGTGGGCCATAGAAAAACGGGGCCCATTGTTTGTTTCCATGTTCAGTCCATTGTTGCTTGTTATTGTGGCGGTATTGGGCTGGGCCATACTCGATGAGAAGCTTTTCTTGGGCAGGTAAATTTTAAATGAAAGATTTACGTGCATGGCACTTTATTCCAATTTATTTACATATATAACATCTAAAGTTTTATATGTGTGTGTGTATTTTTATGATTACATATATAACATCTAAAGTTTTATATGTGTGTGTGTGTATTTTTATGATTATTTTTTTTTTAAAGGCCCAAATATTGATTTCTCATAC
>NW_018165101.1:3035-21968 GCF_001263595.1 Phalaenopsis equestris
TTCTAGACCTCAACCAAAAATGAGGTCAACATGCCCCAACATGGCCCATTCCTTATGGGTAAAACATGACTTAAAAAGACATATCTTGACTCATAAGAATCATCATAGCACATGGATGACACAAGAAGATAAAATAAATCAAGTTAGCCTAAAAGAAACACTAAAGTACAAGGAAGCATGCTAAACCAAATAACCTAACACTTGGCACCCAAGTCCAACTCACACATGTTCAAACCTTGGGGAGTACAACTCAGGCCAAGCGCAAGTCAAGTCATCCACCAAAAGCTCCCCCAATCTCCTCATGCCTTAGACAAGCTTCCCCCACCACCATTGGACTCACCTTGGTCAAGATAACAAAAATGAGAAAATTTTTCATTCCTCCGCCTAAGCTCCTGTAACCCTACTGCTCAATCTTTGAAGATCCACCAGAGATCCCCAAGCACCTCAAAGCTTTCCTTCATGGTGATGCGTCCCTAGTATGTGTTATTTTTTGCGTGTTTTAAGTCAACTTAAATCCCCGGTACAGTTCAAAAAACTTGACCTGCCACGAAATTACGCAGTAATTTAATTTTAAAATATATGCTCAATAACTTGACCCAATTTACATTAAGTGGTTAATGTGCAAAATTGAAATGTTACATAAAATATATAAAATAGTTCACACATTAGTGGTTCTACGCAAGTGCACGTATTTCAAGTAATATTGGACTTTCTTTAAAAAACTCCAATATTGATCCCACAGAGAAGCACGGTAAGAAATCATTTAGGCTAATTCTAGTATATTACTATGAAGTCTTAATTTGTAAGACAGAAATTGTTATTATAATAACATAAATCACAATATTCAAATGATAAATACCAAAGTAAGAAAGACAAATTAAAAGGGGTTTAATGAATGTTAATAGAAATGTAACTAAAAGAGCTAAGTTTACTAAATTATTTACTAAACTTTGAAATTAAATTTATTAAGAGTAAATAAAGTTTTGTGACAAAGATTTCAAATATAAGAAAGCCTCATTCCCCTTTATAATGAGTATATGGATTGTAAAGAAATTAAAATCATTTAAAAATATATAAAAATTATTTTGTGCCAAATAGGAGCAATCATATTCTTCACCCTCTTCCAAGTGCTATAATAAACATTGACTAATCCAGAGTTTGATCCCTGAGCTACCACTACTCCCTCACCTTAGAGCTAATAATCTCGCATCAGTTTCCAATCAACTGAACCAAATTGGAGATTTTAATATGTCACCTTAAAATCTCAAATTCTGCATCCAACAAAGTATATTTCCCTATTTATTTGCACTCAATTTCATGGATGACATACTCTCCCAGGAAATCTAATGTGATTCTCCCCATGTTAAAGAAATCATAGCCCTTTCAGAACATATGTTTCTCAACACATTTTAACATTTCAATTGATTATATTAAAAATTAAATGAAGATCGGAGTTTGAATCATCACAAATTATTGACATTTAAAATTGTATAAAACAAAATCAATTCTTCACAAAACTATATCTCAAAGTAGGGAGAAGGTTGAAGAAGACTACTTAGAATTTATGAGAAGGATACGACAAAACACAAATTTCATATATAAGAATAAGTTTACAAAATAAATAAAGAAAATAACACAACTTATCTCACAACCCTTCCCGAGAAAATCGCTAGAAGTTCTCTTCAAGCACTTTTCGTCTTTACAAGTACTCTCAATTTTCTCCTAGTAATGTAATGAAGAAGAAATCTATTATCTTCCCTCTCCTATTAAAATCCTTGAAGAAAATCTCCAAGCCCTTCCTCTCACTCTCACGCCATACACACACACACACACACACACACAAAACTCACGCCTGCACAACTCGTTTGATATTCGAAGCTTACTCAAAAAGTCCTGTATTACTTGATAAAGATATGTATACTTGCGTAATATCCCAATATATATTAATTTAAAAAAGTTAAATTCTTATTTTCTCCAGAATCAAGTTTTTGGTACTGTTGTAAAGTAAGGAAAGATAAGTGAAAAATGTAATCGAATATATTATTATACTGTTGCGCATTGAATCACTCTAAGAGGTGTTTAGAACAAGTCTCCCATTGAAAATTCACGCAAAAACTCGTCCTGAACCGCCTTAATCCACAAAAAGTCATCTCCAGCGCATCTGGCGCCAAATCGACGCATCATGCGCTAGTTCTTTGGATTTTGGTACATCATGCGCCACCCTGTAGCAGCTCTACTGTTTTGCTCCATTTAGCTCCTTTTCAGCCCCGTTTCACCCCATTTTAGTAGTGTTTCGCTCCTAACAAATATACCTACAAAATAAGCATCAAAACAACCTTTTTTTAAGTGTAATTTCATTTAAAAATATGTGAGAAATGTAAAGTAGACTAAGCATAGAAAGAAACATCGAAATGTGCCAAGTCAGAATTTTCTTTCTTGCTCGTTTTTACTCCAAATTGCACCATTTTTGCTTCATTTTCTCCAAAATTCCATTTCTTGTAACTGAAACCAAAAATATGCAAATTACCTTCCTCTAAAGGCGCCTAAAAATTACTTACTTTTTCATATATATTTTATGCTCAATTTTAATGAGCATAAAATATTACTTGTTCTCAAGTAACCCTTTTACTACCCAAAAATATGACTTATGATAAAGATTAACTTATAAATTTCTATACTTTATTTTATTAAATCAAGTAGTAAAGTTTCAAATAGAGTGGCGACTCCTTTCAACCAAAAGATCCACCTTACAAAAATGACGAGAGAATTGGCAACAGCCGTGAATGACAAGTTCCGGGCGGCGACAAGAACTTTAGAAAAACTTTACTAATAATGCTAATAATAATCCAATATAAGTTTAGAAAATGTAATAAAGCTTTTTCCTTCAGTTGATTCAAGTGAAGCCAACTTTTGATTAGGCATCTCCTCAAGCTTCTTCTCACTTATTTTTCTTTTCTTTTCCATTCTTTTTTTATTCCTTTTAGGATCTTTTCAATCTTTTATTTTCTTTATTTTTCAAGTGAAGATTACTGTATCAGGATAGTCCTTAATAATTTTGAACTTCACTATCCTCTTCTTAAAGTCAAAACTTTTTACCTCTCTCCACTTTATAAATTCATATCAGTTTATGATTTTTCATAAAGATTCATTCATTCTTCTTTAAATTCATATTAGTTTATGATTTTTCATAAAGTCTCATTCTTATATGAAACTCTAAAATTCTTAACACTTCGAAAATATAATTTCCTTTACTTTAAAAAGAAAAAAAACATAATATTATCCTTTCATACCAAATATCTTTAACTTTAGAATCTTTAACTTTAGAATACTTTAGAATTGACCTTTGCTTTTAAAAACTTTTACCTAAATTTACCATAATATTTATAAACATAAATATAGTCATTTAAAGTTAAACTATAATATCCAAGGTAATGTTAAATTAATTTTAAAAATATATTTAATTGAGGACAAATAGAATTTAGTTTACTTTTTCTTAAAAGAAAATTTTCTTTTCCCTCAAACTTGTATTTTTAAATATTTTACATTTAATTCTATAAAATTTAGTAGAAAGAAAAAGTAAAAGATGAATTTACTAACTACTACAACATCCTATCAAATTCATATACGTGCATAATCAGGATAGAATGATTGCAGGAGAAAGTAAATATAGCATAAAACATGCTTGCAATAATATTAAGCTAAAAGGAAGTATACTAACTTCAAAATTTACTTTTCTTCCTACTAGCAAACTTGATTTTTAACATGTATAACATTCAGTATAGAAAATATAAGCAGGAAGAAAAACAGTTCAGAAATTCTATCTATCACAAACATCTACAAGTATTCATCAGGACAGAACAATATGCAATAGAAAGTAAGTATAAACTAAAACATGCTCGGTAAAATGGAAAGAAAGGTCTAATATAAGGATTTGGAATATATATATATATATATATATATATGTTCTCCAAATCCTTGTATTATTGTAACGCAAACACAAACACACATGATATATGAGGTCAATTCTTTTTTTAAATCATTGCATCTCCCTAATTTACTTCCAATTTCTAACAGAATCACTACACATATATATTGGGTACTTATAAATGGTTTTATAGATCCTAATCCTAACGATAAGATTATCCCTGATACATTGAGTCGTGAACACCAACCTAAGGTGTCACCATATCCCATTAATTAAGCATCTCTAACAATTATAAGGATGGTGTAAAATCATCCACATGTTACTCATCAAATAGGTTAGCTATTTATATCAAATGAAAACAAAGTCAGAGAAAAGAAGTAACCAAATTGAGATGGAACTATCACAGTTAAAATTCATAATGTCTCTTATAAAACTCAAGTCCGGGTGAGACCCGAGTCGTAGTGGACTTGTCAATCCAATTACTACAAGATAACATACAATTCTAAACAAAATAAGAAGTTAAGAAATCACCTCCCTCATAATACAAAAAGATCTAATCAAACCACTAACAATCCAAACATCCACCAATCATAAATCAAACTAAATAATCCATACTAAAGCAAACACAGTAACAATCATAACTCTCAAGCACACTAAATTAAACCATATTGATAAGTATGGGTTGCCTCCCATAAAGCATTTTGTTTAACGTCATCAGCCCGACAAATGATTTCACCTGGATCAAAATTCCATTGAAGTAATTCTTGATCAATCACCCAATCTTTTCCAGATATGGGGATTCCTTCAAAGTCCTCGAATTTAAAATTTTCTTTCAGCTCTTTACTTCCAGGTTGATTCATATTCTTGTTCCTCGTATTTCTTTCTAGATCCAATATTCTTCTAGTAATTTTCTCAATTTTTATATTAATATCATCCTTATATTTTATAAGAAATGGATCTTTATAAGATACTTAATGATCTCACAAATTTTGGATCAGATTATCTCTATATAATTCAAATTTTGGATTAAATTCCTCAAGGTTACTCTTATGTTCATGGTTGTCTTTCAATTCTTCCCCTTGGTATTGAGTAAATGAAAGAGATGGCCTTTCTATATTTATCTTAGTTGAGGAAAAATGTTTTCCTAATTCCTTAAGAATTTCTTCTACTGGTCTTTCAATCTCCTTATCCTCATCTCTCAACTCAAAGTTCTTTTGAAACATATCCTCGAATTCTCTTCTAAATATTTGTTCGATAATCGATAATTTTAAATTGCTCATCATTCATCTCCTTAAGGTTTATCTCAGGGTTAATAGGTAAAATCTCTGGGGGGTAACTGTTAATTGCATTAATAATCTGCCCCAGTTTGTTTTCTATATTCCTATTTGTGACCTCTTGATTTTCAATTGTCTTACCATTTGAATCACAACCTCTTCTGACATCTTCTCATCATCTTGTGGGTTGGAGTTAAATTGAGGATAATTATTAATTTAGTTAATAATCTGCCTCAGTTAGTTTTCCACATTCCTTATTGCGGTCCCTTGACACTCCAACTCACTCTCCATTTGAATAACAATCTCTTCTAATAAAACCTTCTCCTCATTCTAGGGGTTGAAGTTAAAATTTATGAGGAAAAGAAAGTTCATTATTATAATAGCCATGATTATTCCAACTACATGACAGATTAAATTGATTATCTTCCCAAAATTGGTATTCACCTCCAAAATTATTATTCCTGTTAAAACTCAAATGAATTTCCCAACCTAGATTGTAATAATCGGAATAAGGATTGTATATCTCATGGCTAGTTTCAAAATAATTAGGCTCAATCAATTGTCCAAATAAATTTTCCTTAATAACTGAGGTTCCTTGAGTATATCTTTCTATGTATTGATCCAACTTTCCCTCAATATCTGCAAACTGATAAATTAAATATATAAGCATATCTTCTTGAAAATTTGCCACTCTCCTAGGATTTACTCTTTCAAAGCTACTAGCATTATAATTCAAATTTGAATATTCAATATCTCGTTGATCCTCCATTTCTACATTAAATTCCTTGAGTCTTTTCAAATCTCTCCCAAAAGCTCTCTCCAAATTTGACTTGCAAAATTCAAGGTCTGCAGCTCCTGAACTATGCATACAAATCTAAAGACTTAACTAATAGGATAGATTTCAAAAATAATTTTGGTATTTTGTTTTTTCTTTAAAATAAACACGCAATAACTAAACACACTATATAATAATATTATAAATTCTAAATCCAAGTCTTACAGGTTTAACAAAAATTCTCTTAAAGTTCTTACCGAAGCTTCCCCGACAACAGTGCCAAAAACTTGATGCGCCTCTAGTGTCTGTTGTTTTTCTGTGTGTTTTATGTCAATTTAAATCTCCGGTACAATGCCAAAAACTTGGCCCATCCCGAAATTGCACAGTAATTTAGTTTTAAAAAATATAACCAATAACTTGACCCAATTTATATTAAGTAGTTAATGTGCAAAATTGAAATGTTATATAAAATATATAAAATAGGTTCTACGAAAGTGCACGTATTGCTTCAAGTAATATAGGGGGTTTCTTTAAAAACTCCAGTATCATAGAGAAGTGCATTAAGAAATCCTTTAGGCTAATTCTGTTATACTACTATGAAGTCTTAATTTGGAAGATGGAAATTCTTATGATAATAACATAAATCACAATATTCAAATTATAAAAATTAAATTAAGAAAAACAAATTAAAAAAAGCAAATTAAAATGGGTTTAATGAATGCTAATAGAAATGTAACTAAAAGAACTAAGTTTACTAAACTATTTACTAAACTTTAAAATTAAATTTACTAAGACTAAACAAAGTTTTGTCATGAAGAGTTCAAATTTAAGAAAGTCTCCCTCCCATTTACTTCCCATTTACAATGAGTATATGAATTGTAAAGAAATTGAAATCATATGAAAATATATATAAAAACTGTTTTGTGCAAAGAGCAATCCTATTCTTTACCCTCTTCCGAGTGTTATAAAGAATATTGACTAATTCAGAGTTTGGTCCCTAATTCTATGATTAGGCTGGGAGAATACCGAGTGCCACTCAATAGCTGCCCTAACTCTCGCTTTAGTTCTTAAACACTAAGACCAAATTGGGGATTTTAATTTGTCACCCTAAAATCTCCAATTTTGCATCCAACAAAGTATATTTCCCTATTTATTTGCACTCAATTCCGTGGATGACATACTCTCCCATGAAATCAAATGTGATTCTCCCTATGTTGTAGAAATCATAGCCCTTTTGGAACATATGTTTCTCAACACATTTTAACATTTCAATTGATCAGATCAAAAAGTAAATGAAAATCAGAGTTCAAATTATCACAAATTATTGACATTTAAAATCGTATAAAATAAAATCAATTTCTTCACAAAACCATATCTCAAAGTAGGGAGAAAGATAAAAAACACTACTGAGAATTCATGAGAAGGATACAAGAAAACACGTATTTCATATTTAAAAACAAGTTTACAAAAAAAAGAAAAAAAATAACACAACTTATCTCACAATCCTTCCCAAGTAAATCCCTAGAAGATCTCTTTAAGCACTTTCCCTCTTTACAAGTACTCTCTATTCTCTCCTAGAAATATAATGAAGAAGAAATATGTCACCTTCCCTCTCCTCTTACAATCATTGAAGAAAATCTCCAAGCCCTTCCTCTCACTCTCATGCCACACACACACACACTCACTCACTCACACACACACACACAAAACTCATGCCCACACAACTCTTCTTCAAGCCCTAGACTTCCCTCTCTTTTATAAAAAGTTGTCTCCCTCCAAAAAGAATTCAAAATTCCTTTCAAAATTCTATCCAAAAGTCAACTCTTTTGAATTCAAAATACATGTCCATTGATCCAACAGACATATCTCTTCATAAAAGAACTTTCAAAGTGTCTAGATGCATTGAATCACTCCAATGTGTGTTTAGAACCAATGTCCCTTTGAAAATTTGGGCAAAAACTCATCTAGAACCGCCTTAATCCGCAAAAAAAGTCTTCTTCGGCGCATCTGGCACCAAATCGGTGCATCATGCGCCAGTTCTCTTGATTTTGATGTATCATGCACCACCCTACAGCAGCTCCACTGTTTTGCTTCTTTTGGCTTCGTTTCAGCTCCGTTTTGCCCCGTTTTAGTTGTGTTTTGCTCCTAACAGATATACCTAAAAAATAAGCATGAAAACAACCTTTCCTTAAAGTGTAATTTCATTCAAAAACATGTGAGAAATGTAAAATAGATGAAACATAGAAAGACATATCAAAATGTGTCAAGTCATAATTTTCTTTCTTGCTTGTTTTTACTCCAAATTGCACAATTTTTGCTTCATTTTATACAAAATTTCATTTCTTGTACCTGAAACTAAAAATATATAAAATATATTCCTTTAAAGTGTAATATCATTAAAAATCATTAAAATTGAGCATAAAAAAATATATATAAAAGTAGGTAATTTTTAGGCTTATCACATGGCTATAAATAACCCCAACCTGAGAGCTCTAGACACACCTTAAGCTCCCTAGCCAACTTCCTAAACTTCTGACTCCCAACAACAAAAACCTCTGATCCTTTCCAAGCCTCCACATTGCCTTCATAGCCCTAATTTCATCTCTGAAATTCAGGGACGTCCACAGCGTTGACACTAAACCTATCTAATCACTGAATTTATCCTTCCAAAAGCTTAATAAAGACTCACCATACCTCTCCCAACCTAAAGTAGACCTTCCTGCACCCTCTACCATAACCGTGAACTCATTTGGTCTAGCTCAGAGTTAGCATTTTGGTTTCAAATTGGACCAATGAGTAGCTTCACCACATTAAGGTGATCATTTCCATCAACCCAATTCGAGACTTCACCTCTTGGGACAAGGTATGTGCCAAACTATTTATAAAAAAATAAGCAATGTAGCTTCACCTAGCCACATAGATAGATTCGTCTCACCTAGATGAACCTATAAGAATAAACCTCACAGCAGTTTTTTTAACTCTACTATGAGATCTTAAGGATTAAGTACAAACAATTTTCTTTTCTATGTTCCATGGGGACGATGAACGAATGTCATCCAATGCCTTGTATTTGAAATGAACGGTGGAGATTTAAATGAACAGTGAAACAACAGAGAGGAGCGAGGCAAACCGTGAGCCACCTCACCGCCTACGTGGAAAGTACAGCGAACCGCAAAGCACCATGTGAACTTTCGATGCGTACGAGGAATGACGTGAAGCCTACATGATTAAGTGGGAAATTCAAATTTTCTGAATTATTTAAATCTAGAAAACTCCTTTAAATTTTAATAAATCATATCTTAATAAGGAAAATGCATCAAAATAAAATAAAAATACCCCAACGCGCAACAAATAAAATAGGAACTAATAAAAATAAAAATAAATAAATTATATATATTTAATTTTAAACTAATTAAATAATACAAAGATTATTTTAATTATAAAAAGTTAAATATAAAACACAAATACATGAAATTTTCAGGAATTATTCCCTCTTACATTAAAGATGTTCCTGATTTTTCTCTAGTCAGGAGACCTCTCTTACATAAAAGTATATAATTTCCTATTAAAATAATAATTATTTTGAAAAATAATTATAAAAAAATAAAAATAAAAAAAATACAATTTAAAATGGAAACTAGCAAATGAAAAATTAAGGCATCAACACTAAGCACTAAATTGACAATTTTCAAAATTTTTAAAATGAAATCAAAACATTAGGGGTAAACTTCTAAAATTGTAAATTGTGCACTTTTAGCTTAAGTGTCTCATATACTTATTTAAATATGGAAATTAACTTAGAAAATCTTGAGCTTATATCCAAATGAAAATATTAAATAAAATTATTAATTAAAGAAGGACAATTTCATAATTATTCCTTTAATTATGAAATTACCTTGATAACCTAACCTAAAATTTAAACTTAGGTCTAGCCCATCTTAGACCTAAGCCAACCTAAATTTACCCTAGATTTAGCTTAGGTCTAACCAAACTTTGACTTAACGCAACTCAAACTTTAAATTTAACTCAGATATAACCTAACTTAGACATAACTCAATTCAAACTTTAATTTTAACTTTGGTCTAACCCAACTTAGACCTAACTAAATTCAAACTTTAATTTTAACTTAGGTTTGGTCCACCTTAGACCTAACTTAGCTCAAGCCCTAAATTTAACTCATGTCTAACTTAAGTTAGACCAAACTCAATCTAATAAACTTTATCTTAACTCAGGACTAACCCAATTTTACTCAAATTCTAAATTTAACTCAGGTTTAACTCAACTTAAACCTATCTCTAAACCAACTTTAAACCTAACATTGGTCTAACCCAACTAAAATGTAAAACATAAAACTTAACTAAAGTCTAACCTAACTTAGACTTGACCTAACCAAATTTTAAACTTAACTCAAGTTTAACCTAAATTCAAACATAAATCCAACCTGGGTCAACCCAGCCTAACCTGGCCTAACAAAATTCAACTTAAATCCAACCTGGGTCAATCGAGCCTAACCTAGGCTAACCCAAATCTAAATTAAACAAGCCTGGGCCAACCCAACCTAACTTGGGCTAACCCAAATCAACTTAAATCCAACCTCAGTCAACCCAACCTAATCTGGGCTAACCCAAATCAAACTTAAACCAACTTGGGTTAACCCGACCTAACCTAACCTAACCTAAATCAACTCAAATATAACTTGGGTCAACCTAAACTAACTTGGGCTAATCAAAATCAAACTTAAATCAACCTGGGTCAACCCAACCTAACCTGAGCTACCACAAGTCAAACTTTAACCAACCTGGGTCAATTGACAA
This sequence comes from Phalaenopsis equestris, assembly GCF_001263595.1. Classification (NCBI taxonomy): domain Eukaryota; kingdom Viridiplantae; phylum Streptophyta; class Magnoliopsida; order Asparagales; family Orchidaceae; genus Phalaenopsis; species Phalaenopsis equestris. The sequence goes on from NW_018165101.1 coordinate 13,824, forward strand.
AACATCAAGCTTAAATCAAACCTAGTTCAAACCATCCTAACTTGGGCTAACCCAAAGAAAATTAAACAATCCTAGGTCAACCCAACCTAATCATAATTAACCCAAACCATGCTTAAGCCAATTTGGGTTACCCAATTTAACCAGGGCCAACTCAAATTAAGCTTGAAGTGACCTGAATTAACACCAGCTCAACTCATATCGTATTAATAAATAAAATTAAGAGTGTTTGACCTCTCAAAAGGAAGTAAAAACACTCTTAACTTATAAAATATATTTCAGAGATAATTTGGTTGAAGTGCAAAATTTGTAATAAACATAAAAGACACAACTTAAAATACGCCCTAAAAATCACTAAAACTTCAATTTCAACTATAAAATACAACCCGATTTCAGAAGGAACTTTGGAGGAGGCAACCTATGGCTGCTAACAAAGATTCTTTCGATCACTTATGATCAATAAAACCATAAACCCCATGACTCTAGGATGATGGAACTATGAGATCTTAACAGGGTCATTTTAAAAATAATAATAATAAATCTCACATGAAAATCTAATCGATTAAGAAGCCTTAACCAACCTAAAATTTTCATCCCCCTAGAATCTACAAAAGTCACTAAAGCTTAAAGGAAACCTTAATGAGCAGAGATCACCAAATGCAACTTTAACCCTTCTATATGGATCTATGAAGATCTCTCGAATGACGCAACCCATGATTATTGATAAGAATCTTATGATCGGAGTGCGCTTGACTGCCTTGCTGGGCTAAGTAGATCAGGGAATCTGACAACCTCGAGACGATGGAAAGTCACGGGCATCTTGACCGGATTGCCCTAAATAAAAAGAATAATAATTAACTCATTAATAATCAAAATAAATATATCTATTCCTCTTACATTAAAATAAAACATTCTAGCTTTATTTTATATGGCAATTAAAATTAACTGCTGCTTTAGATTTAATTTATATGTTATTCAGGTATGCTAACTCTATCTTGCAGGGTTATTATAAATAATTATGTTGTTGTAGTAACCTAGGATCTTTTTTTTCTTAGTCTTCTTTTTTTATAGTGTTAATAAGTGCTATGGTCACTTGATTATAAACATCCAAACTATCCAAAAGACGACAAAACACACAAAAGATGAACCTCAACTAAACTATCAATGATAGTTCAGATGATGTCAGTTGACGAGTCTGACATAGGTTGGGGTCGGTACACATATCGTCTGTTTGTTTGTATTCATTCGATAGTTCTGCTAATTTTATAGACCGATATTACATTTCTACCTTTTGCCTGGATTATCGGTACGCTCACCTAAGGATTAAATTTTCTACCCCAACCAAAATAACTTTAACTTAATTTTTCAAAGCAAAACTCATAACAAAAATTAAACCACATAAATTATTGCATTTACAACCATAGAAATAACATGGATTTAAGACAACACCAATTGATATTAAATAAAATTGGGCTTCTTTTTGAACTTGGAATATGAATGATAACTTGACCTGTAGACATATCATAATATACTGCTCCTATTCCTTACATTCAGGCCCTCATTCATTGCACAAAAAGAGGTGGTTTGACTAGTGACAACCACCACCTTATAGAGTGAGTTCTGCCTATACATATTGATTAGCCATTTGAACAAACGTTCTATGCATTCATCATCAAGGACTTGCATGACCCATTACACAACTTGCTTCAATGCAATCAACATTAATCAAATAAAATTAAACACTTGAGTGTGGTGAGACATAAAACATTTAAATTTAAAGTCTCAAAAATATATTTGCATTAGTCTCAAGACGTTATGCATAACATATATACGCATGCAGCTTGATTTATAATCAATTGTAAGGCATACTACTTTTAACAAATAACAACCTACTTTGTCTTGCATCATCGAGACTAGTTATGCTTACTTTTGAATACACCTAGGCGATTTAGATGGTAGCCCTTCCCAGGCAGGGTTGTAAGCTTATTGCATTTTGTGTTTCCCTTCTTTTTAGGTTAGGGTTTTGAAGTCTTACTTCTCTCCGTGAACTTCACCTTAAGACTCTGAGGTCATCTTCTATTTACAATGTAAATCATCACATTTAGGCTTCTATATGATTGTATGTCATGCAATATAAGTCCTGACATTCTAATAAAACATAAGGATGAAATATCAATTTTTTTGTTCAAAAACATCAAATGCCAAATAATAGGATAATCTAGGGAACTACTGAGGCTTCCTCGATATATTTGAATGTCCCCAACCTTTTCTCTTTTCGGCTTCTGTTAACAAATATTTAACATTTGAGCTTTTTTCCATTTGGAAATCCAATGTCAAATCGTGGAAACCTAAAATTAGAAATTTCATGAGGAAAAAATTGCAGCCTTAATCGAGAGTATTCCTATATAACTTTGGTTGCTTAAGATGTAATTAATTATATGGAATTGCCCTTATGGGAAGATGAAAACCCTAGAACAAATCTAAACCTTATCTAGTGTTCAGATTAGATAGGGGAAATAATCTATTGGGTTTAAACCATACACCAGTACATATATCTAATTTTTCTTAGTTTGAATATTCAAACCCATCATAAAATTATATTTCCACCTTTTAAAGAGGTTTAACACTTTTGATAACATGCTTGATTATTTGAATAACTAAAATCTTTGAATCTACATGGCATTCAAAAGCTTCGTGTCGAGAAGAAAATAAAACCTGACACCTAATTGATCATATCAGAAGTAAATGAAGCTTTATCATTAAAACAACAATGAAAAGCTCTAATTACCAGGAAAATGATATAGGGAAAGAAAATCATCCAAGAAAACCTGAAAACCACATCCTATAAACTACAAAGGCACGAAAGGAAATTTAGCTATGCATGTTGGAAAGAACTTAAGAAATACATTCCATTGAACTCATCATTGCAAATAAAACTGAAAGGAAAAACTTACAAAACCAAGTGTTCCAGCTTTCACAATATCTAACTTCTCTCTCATACAATAAACTTTCAAAAAATATAACAAAAATAAAATTGTAGAGAACCTCCTTAACTTTGGTACTGAAGATGCCTTTTCTCCTCTCATGACATAAGCATGTATTTATAATTAGATTTTACATTAAGGATCCAAAATTAGCATCCAATCTCTTCAATTCGGTCAAAAAATCCAAAAGAGGTGTTAAGTAGCTCCAAATATCTGTCAATAGGTCCAAATAAGGAATGAAATCACTCAAAATCCAATGTTGGACGTCTAGTGGTGTGGTCACGCCAGATCCCAGCATGTTCATTCCCAAATGTGGCATGATCATGTCTAGATCAGGCGTAACTATGCCAAACAACCATGTTTTGCATATTTTAGCTGGAGTTGTCGACAATGGTGAGCAGAAGTGATCGATGATGGCTGACAAGAGGTGATCTCTAGTTGTTGATGAGAGGTCGTTGATAGAGGTCGATGGTGGTTTACTAGAGTTGGTCAACAGTGGTCAAAATTTATAGAGTTTTAAAGTTATTGTTGGGTCATCTATATGGTGTTGCACATTACAATCACATTTGTGATACGTCGTTAGCAAGCAGTCACCGACGGTGACTAGGAGGGGTTGCCAATAGTGAACAATAGCTTCCAACATGTAGGGGTTGATGATGGTCAATGATCCACCTTAAAATCAACTTTTTTATGCACATTTTATGCTCAATTTTTTAGAATATTATGCTCTAATGAAGGATATTTTTATGTTTTTGGTTGCAGGTGTAAGAAAAAGAGATTAAGAGTAAAAATGAGCAAAATACATCAAAAAGGAGCAGAATGGGCTAAATTGATGAAAAGTACCAAACCAACTGATCTGGCGCATAGGCGCCAGATACAGAAATTGGCTTGCGCCTAGGCGTGATAGTTGGGCGCCTAGGCGTGATAGTTGGGCGCCTAGGCATGACAGTTGGGTGCCTAAGCGCCATGATTATTTTCTAAAAGATTCATTGAATGAGACCGAATTTTGAAGAGATATCTGAAGCAATCCTTGACCATTTTTGAAGCTCTATAGATATGGATCAATTCCAAAGGGATATGGGGTCAGATTTAGAGAGTCTCATAGTGTGTGAATGTGATAAGTGTGTGTGAGAAGTTTTCTTTTTTAGTCTTTGTTATTTCTGGATTGTAAGTCTTGTAAGTGCTGTTGGAGTCAGAGAAGTCAGAGAACTTCAAAGGAGTTCTTGGGGGAACATTCCAGATAAGTATTTATATCTTTGTCCTTAAGTTTTGTAATTTGGATTGAAGTTTTATAAAAATGTTTTATTTTGTTATCTTCATGCTTCGTGAGTAGTTTTCTTTTGTTTCTCCTTGCAATAGGAAGTAATTAAGTAAGTGATTTTTTTATTTTTTTAGAACTTTTTTATTTCTAAAAATTATGATGATATTTTTATCGGTCCTTCATTTACTTTAAAAATTGGTCACTTTTATTGTTAAAACCTATTGAAGAACTTATACAACCTAAAGGGCTAAGATTTCTTGACCTGTAAGTATCACATTCTACCTTGGAAAGAGCAGTCACGATCATCTAAAGAGCGGTAAAAATAAATAGGGAGATAAGCTTTTTTATTAAGATTTTTTGTGCGTAGAATTGATGTTTCTAGAGTGACAGGCTAGATTCTTTTATCAATTTGGTCTAGAAATTGGAACTAAGAGTCACTAGAAGGTTTTATAGAGATGGCACAGTGGGTAATCTAAGAGTGAGAGACTAGAACCTACCCAGCACTACTATACATGTCGACACCAACTTTAGATTAGTCAAATTTCTTTGCACAATTCGAAAGAAAGTAAAGAAATAGGTATGCTCCTATTTGTCACAAGACCACATTTAAGGTTCTAAATAAATTTTGAAATCCTTCACTGATTATGAATTATTAACAAGGAGAAAGTCTCTTTATATATATTGTTTAAGTCATTACATTTACTTTTATTTTCATATTGTAGAATTTACTAAACTTAATTTTCATCTTTAGATAGTTGTTGCATTCTTAAGTAAGGTTTGCTTAAAGTCAAAATTCTTGTATTTCATTTTATTGTTTACTTGTTTTCGGCTTCCTCGTGAGATCGATACTGGGGTTTTTAAATAAAACTCTATATTACTTGAAACAATACACATACTTGTGTAGTACCCCTAGTAAGAAAATTGTTTCTTTAATCATATCAGATTTGTTTTTACTAGTCGCTAAATATAACTTGGGTCAATTTTTTGGCATATTAAGGAGCATAAATATCTGCGTAGAGGCTGAAAGTTTTCACAGACTCTTCATTTGAGAATAGCACTAGAATTAGACCCTGTCTCTTCTTCCCCTTCAAGTAAAGAGAGGGTCTATTTATCGTCTCCAGGGCAAGGGCATTTGGGATTTTTGGTGAATAAATTTCCCAACAACCAGATTTATGAACCAAATTGATCCCACTTAAATAGAGATGATTTTTTAATGAATTGAGGGCCTTAATGACCTCCGAATTAAGTGACCATAGTCTTGTTGGATTTCTATCATTGAGACATTCGATTTGAATATAAATTTATGAACTTTGAAGTATGTATAATTGACAATTAAAAACTTCATATTCTACATTAATGGCTTAATATTGGCTTGATTAGACCTGAACAAAACAATTTTGGTATAATTGGGTTCATCTTGTTGAGACTATCATTTTGAGTATAAATTGTTGAAATTGGGGCTCTGAATGATCTTGAATTTGTATATGAAACAATTTTATCTAAAAAAATGCCTCAATGATAAATTTCTTGATGGCGCATCATGCTTTAATATGTTTGAGGAAAAATCATATTGCAAGTAGTAAATTTTTATTAAGAACGTGTTTTCGGCGGCTGTGATGTTGCTATACGGTTTGGAGCGCATCACTAGTGTGTTTGTAAAATTAGTTTTTTGTTTGCTTGCTCAAGAAGTTATGGTAGAAATACTGCATTTTACAAACTATATAGATGAAGTGTCGTGGGTATAAAAAGGTTGTGGTCTACCTTTGTAAAAGTAATAAATTGTAATAGCCACCACAACTTCACAAATACTTTTCAAACAACTGCAATAAACCCTAAGAATGGACAAAATGGTCTAATTAAAGCAACATCCTAACTAAAGTCTTTCATCAACCATATTATCTTCAGAAAAAAAATATTTTTGTTCTTTTCTTAAATCTAAAAATAAATCACATTCATTTACATCTTAAGATCACAAGAATTTCTATGGTTTGGTTGTCATTTAAAACTCTAATTAGCTATCAGTATGATTTCATTATGGGTGTCTCAGAGTGGGAGATATCTATGCCTGCATTTCATTATTTTATGCAATAATAAAATAATAGATTTCCCTCTTCCACAAAGGTTTTAGTAGAGCTACAAACAAGCCGAGCTAAAGAGTATTTGAGCACAAAATCATTTACAAAAAGTTGTTTCATTTCAACTTGCTTTGATAATAATGTTCATACTTAGGATTTTTTTGGTGTGGTGGCAGCCTTTTAAAATTGAATTTGTAATGCTATAGTGGAGGAATCAATTTGTTAGAAAGCTGAGGAGAACTATAAATACATATTTTCTTACAAGTCAATGTACTTTAACCAGCTTCTCACCACAAAAATCTTTAGAAATTAGTTCCCTAAACAAAGTTGTAGCAGGGGGCTGAGATGCAAAACAGGCAAAATGTATCCTTAGTTCATTTAAATTCATATATATTCAACTCTTATCAAACTTTAAATGTGTAGCCAAGTTAGAAACATGAACATGCCTTAGCTTACCAAGCTTTAAATGGACAACACTTTTAGAAAAGCAAACTTCAAGTGTGTCGACTGACCCTGCCGCTCGTAGGCGTCGGCTACTACTCATCGTCAACCTCAAGTTGCGATTGTTCCCAACTCTCGCCATCGCTGCTCACTACCCACTATATGTTGCCACCATTGCATGTCTACCGTCATCGCCCACAGTCGACTGCGTCTCATAAGTCACCGCCACCATCCACCTGTCGTCATCTTCACCGCCGCTAACACACATATTTTACAATGAATTCAATTTTCTTCAAATCAAACAAAATAATGTAAAGTCTTACATTTATTTTAAATTTAATTGTACACATTATAGGTAGTCCAATAACAATATATTACTTCTATAATGCATTCATTTTGCAATACAACCCAACTAACTATCCCTTAAAAAAAGAATAAATAAGTGAAATCAGGCAGGACTTGAATGTGAGGGGATGATCGATATTATTGGATTTAATTGAACTTCATAGTTATCTTATTCACCAACTTTAAATAATATTACTCATAATAATAAAAGAATGGAGCCACTAACAAATCAAAAAGACATTTCATTTAATGTGCAGCCAATTTGACTTAGTGGTTTGGCGTTTTGTTTGCAAGTATAAGGTATTGTGTTCAAGGCCCAGCACACGTAGGCATGGGTTTGAAATAAAATAAAAAGTTTGTTCATTTAGTGTTAACAACTAAGTATTTGTAATGAAAAACCTAAATCAAATGGTTGATTAAATGATCTTAAATGATCTCTCGTGATTCTGAAATTGTCAACTACTGACCCCATAATTGTTTATAACTTCAAATAAAAACAATAAAATATGAAATCTATAAAAAACTAGTGTTCTAGATCTGTTCCATTCCACTTGTTACTTTATGCAAAATATTACATTCGGACTTCGGATGTTCCGACAACGGCCCGGAAGAAGGATGAGGGCGGAGGTCCAATTCCTCCCTTCCTCCGCTGCATCTGGGCCGTTGTCCCGTCATTCGGATGTCCGGATGTAATATTTTTTCTTAAACGGGGAGAAAGAAGAATTTTAAGAGAGGAAAAAGAGTAAAGCAAGAGAGAGAAAAAGTAATGAACTTAAAGGAATTAAGAGTTTAAAAAAATATAAGGGAATTGAAAAAAAAAAACAAAAAAACTGATGCAAAGTATTGAAAATAATGAATGTCTAACGTAAATATAAATATCTAACAATTTGAATTTTTTTTCCAGCATTATTAATATTTATATTGTTACGGGTCTGTCAAAATTAACGAAACATTTGTTCATTCATGATCGGCTCATTTTAGCTCGAAATACTGCTCATCAATTATAAATATATAGTCGATGTATGATCGGATCAATCACTAT
>NW_018165101.1:22068-34247 GCF_001263595.1 Phalaenopsis equestris
GATTAGGGTTGTAAAAATGACTCTTTGTTCGTGAATAGCTCGTGTTCAGCTCTCTAAACAAACGAGCAGAACACGAACACATTTTTTATGTTAGAAATATAAACGAACAGAACACGAGCTGAATATGGACTCTCCTGTGTTTCGCTCGTTTACACCCTTACATCAGACTAATCATCAGCATATATGTCCTTATCTATCCTTTATTCTTTACTCGAAACCATTCGAACGCAAACAAAGGAATTGTCATTTTTACATTTATTGTCATCGCATATTCGTTCTGATCCTATTAAATATTCTGAGTATATCGTTGTACACGATTTGATTCTACCTAAGACTTGAATTATATTTTCTCCTGATTTTTTCTAGAAAATTATCATAATGATACAGTTTCATTCGACTCCTCTACCTAAAAGATGATACAATTTCATTCTTCCTAGAAAAAAATGCTCATTTCTCTCCTCTTCCAACCGGATTCACCACAGTTCAATTAGTCCTGATTTTTGTTACAGATATTGTTAGTCTTCATGGGTCCCCAATATTCATCGGGAGCAATTGTGACCACTTAGTTTTTTTGGAAAGAATTATTTTTTAAAGCCGTAGCCGTACTCAACTCAATTTTAGCAATCATATCACCTACAAACAGACTGTCAGACAGAAGTAACAATAAGTAGCTTGTTGATAAGAAAAGAAGGGATGTAGTTTTTCAAAAAGGAGACTGTTTTTTTGTTCGCTTATGTAGTGCTTCAACAAATTGAGTTGGTTCTTTTGTAGTGCTTCAACAAATTGTAAGTGTTGCTTATAGGCTGGACTTACAAATAACTGCAGCCATTCATCCAATTTTTCATGTTTCTTTATTAAAAATTTATCATGAAAACACTTTATTTCATCATGCTTCTCTACTTGTAGATACATTTGAGCGAAACCCAGTTGTCCAACCACCAGCAATCCTGCAATAATGATACATATTACAAAAGGAAAATCACTTCTACCACTATTGGTTTATTGAGAAGGATTAAAGCCAGAAGGTGCTTCTCTGGTCCAGTATGTTGATTTCTTAAATGCTTACCAAGATTTTGAACTTGACAACATTATCACTTTAGAAGGATCCAGAAATGATATGAGTCTACCAGAAATTAACAAAACATCTGTTCGATGGAACCCAACCCATACAAGCAAATATCCAAAGTGGTGAAAAGACTATTTAATTACATAAATACATCTTGTTGTAATTTTATTGATTTTCTCTTGAGTTGGATACCACTGATATGTCGGCAACTCATTTTGTCATTTAACAAAAATGCGATTCTCAACATAATTATTTAGTAAGAAATATTCAAATTTAAATTAAAAATCATTAAGAACTCTAATTTCAATAAACTTATAGTTAAACTAATCGGCTTAATGACACATACCCAATGACACCAAAATTGAGCCAATCTGAGTCAAATCAAATCTGGATCAAGTAATTAAACTATTTTTTAAAACTGTGGATGGTCATTTGGAAGGTCGAATGGATTTAAAATCTACAAATTTATAACCAAATTGATTGTTTCGATAAGATGAATCCAATGAAACCAATATCACTCGATTTCAAAATCATTAAGGCCTTAAATGCCCACATAATATTATTTGATTGTGGAAATCTTTCTAGTCCGTTTGATGGAATGGTTTGGATTCTTTTCTTATGTATAAGGAAGGTCACTCCCAAACTATCTAAATAGAGCTCTTCTCCTTTCATGAAGGGGGGCCAAAAGATCAAGATGGACACTGATAACTGGATTGGGAATAGAATAGAATGTGGAGAAATCAAGAGTCATTCTAGAATCGAAGACCAGACAAACACTTTACTTCTTGTCTTTGTAACTACGACTACCATCTAACACTTTTAGTCGGTCGTCGTCGACCACCACTGGCTAACCCTAATTATTGCAATAAAGCCCCTTGCAGAGTCACAACGTATGTCGGTGAGTAACAAAGCATTGTGCTGAGTAACGAACAATGTACCAAAGTAATGAAGCACCTGATAGAGCAACATGATGCCCTAAATATAGTGTAACAACACACATTGAGTGTAACAACTACTATCATTATAACCCTCCGCTCAGTCCTTGGTAGACACAACCAACGCTCACTCTCTGCTATGGTCTTTGAGGCCAACTAATGTCACTACAGCTCTCTACTATGACCTATGCAACCAACTTTTGCATACGTTATCCATAGTTCATATAGCTACCAACTCTAGCTCTGTGCCCTAGATACGTCGTAACCGCTCACCATTACAACATATGTGACTAACTATGGCCTACATAGTCTACAACTCAGGTAGCTCCCAACTAAAACCTTTATGTCTTATAGATGTTATTGGGGCTCACCACTATGACCTATGTGACCAACTCCTGTTTACACAGTCCAAAACTCATGCAACTCCCTTTGACCTATGGATTTTATCACAACTCACTACTACAACTTACATGGCCAACTACAACTTACATTGTCCACAGCTCATGCAGCTCCCATCTCTGGCCTATGTGGCCTACAAATATTAGTGCGGCTCACCACTACGACCTTTATGATTTTTTGTGGCGCAGGTGGTCCCTTACGAATATGAATCCCTACTCCAATCTCCATGACCTATGGATGACACTACAACTCTCCACTACAGACTCCATGAACAACTACGACTTACATGGTCCACAGTTCATATAGCTCCCAACTCCGACTTTTATGGTCAATGGACGTTACTGTTGATATCCATTATAGCTTGTATAACCAATCATGATCTATGTAGCTCGCAGCTCATACAGCTCCTAACTTTAGCCTACGAAAATTATTGTCGCTCACCACTATGGCCTGTATAATCAAGTATGACCTACATGGTCCACAACTCATGCGGCTCTTAACTCTGGCTTCTATAGTCTGTGGATGTTATTATGGCTCACCACTATGACCTACATGACCAATTACGGACTAGGTGATTCACAATACATGTAGATATACGGGCTTTTTCATCACTCAATACTAGGACCTGTGTAACCAACTATTGCTAAGGTGGTTTACACCTCCTGTAACTCTCTATTATGGCCTCTGTGGCCAACCGACACTCTTGAAAAAACCATCTACACACTACATGCTAACAATTACCATGACTTCTAATTATGTGCTTTACGATCATCTGACATTATAACACTCATATACAATAATTATGGTGGGCTACTCCCTTCATGGTAATAACCCATAGTCTTTGCAGCCCATTATAGCTAATATCATTGAACTCCGACATTGTAATTCTATATTCTCTAATTCAAGAGAAGAGTGGGCCTACGTATTTACAATTACTTAGTGGATTATTACAACTAGGCTAGGCCCCATGATTCTTTCTCATTCTAGAGTTTTTCACATAAAAAAATAAAAATGTTTTCTCTTGCTTCTATTTTATCTATGTGTATGATAGATTTCCATCCAATACTAAGACACTAAATTATTACTCTATCATTATAAATTTTCTAGCATGCAATGATTTAACATCATCTATGAGAAACAAAGTATTGTTTGACAAATTTTTTAAGCCTGAGGTGTTAAGTCATTGATTCTTTGCATTATTTGATTTGGGGGGGCTATCTTCATTGTAATCTTGAAAGATATTTCTTATTAATGTCTCGAGCACAATAATGGTAGGGTAGTCTTCTTGCATCTTTTTCAGACACAGAGTGTATGAGAATTACTTCTAGGTTGAGGGGCAACCTTCATTATAGTCTTGAAAGGTCATTCAAGTTAACTTTATGGGTTTGGTTGTGGTGGGTTAGTCATCATACATGTCATGCATACATTTAAACTTCAAGAATTGTTTTCCATTTGGGTGCAACTTTTATCACATAGAGTGCTTTCTCAGTCTCTCCTCTTTGCATCTTTAAGAATAACGATAAAAAATTGTCAAATATCACAACCATATCTCTATGAAAAAGTACGATCTATCTCGACTTACAAGCTAGTCTTGAGAAACACAAAGCAACCCTGATGCCTCATTCTTTACTTAATCAAGCATTGGGTAGAAACAATTTGACCTCTTCCATAACACACTATAATCTTCAAGAGGCAGCTTAGACTAACACCATCAGGTAAGTAAAAAAATACTGGTGGATTCACATTGAGTTTTTTCATTAAATGCTACAATCATCAAATCAACATGGACTAACAACCTACGAAAGGTCAAGCCTTTTTAGTGACGTATAAGGTATCCACGCATAACCCTATAAGATGACTCAATGAGGTTAATCTCAAAAGAAAGATAATAATGGAAACCCTCCTTACTAGAAAGACCTCATAAGGCCAAGTGATTGACAATTTCTCTACCAATATCTTTAGAAGATGAGCCTAGGAGAAAAATATTGATGGAAAGCTAGTAGTGGATACACTCCACACTTGGAAGACCCCTCAAGGGCAAGTGATAGATAATGTCTGCACCATACTGATGAAAGTCAAGCTAAGAAAAATAATCTTAATGAGAAGCTAGTAATGGATACATTTCTCACTGAAAAGAATTCATGAGATTTGACATGGTATCCACTTAAAAACTTCAGAAGGCTGCAAGCTTCAAAAGGTACAGGTACAACAAAAGCCTTCAAAGGAAAAAGCCTATGAAGGCAAAAACCTAAGAAGGTGTGAGCTTTGAAGTATATGATTTTTTATATGAAGCACATAAATAACAGTGATTGAAGAATTTTACACATATGAGAAAACTAGAGAATCTCAAGTCATAAGCCTCAGATGAGATTGATGCCACTATGCTCTTACTTCGGAGATGAAGGCATCAATAACATCCCATAGGTGGAGCAATGATGCCCTAGAAATTGATCAACAATAACCCAAATGTTAGGTGAAAACAACCTAGAATTTGGGATACAATATCTCATAATTTGAGCAAAAGCATCCCAAAAGAGGATCAACCACATATCAGAAGGAAGGGCAAAGATAACCTCAAAAGTGACATCAAACCTTTCTTGCTACATCTAGAGACAATATGAATAAAAACTGATACACCATCATAAAATTGCTAAGAAAAAGTCACTAGTACATACATACAAACATAAAACAACAATCCATTTTAACATCCTCCTCATCTTTAAAACTACACTCCTACATGCAACTTTCAGCTTCTCTGCTTTTCGATCTAAAAGAGAAATCATTTGGCTCCTAGATAAAATAGATGCCCTTAAGGTTAGGTACATCACAACAAAACAGAGGAAAATTCCCTCCAAATAAATATACCAGCAACATAAAATGTCTTCTCCAAAAAATGCACCAGTATTGTAGAAAATATCCTCCAGAAAGCGCACCAGCAGTGCAAATAATCCCCTACAGAGGGCGCACCAGTAGTGCAAAAAATCTCCTCCAAAAATCACACCAGCAACATAAAAAATTTCCTTAAAAAAGCACCAGCTATGCAATCTCCTCCATAAAGAGAAACATCAACACAGAAAATATCTTTTATAAAAGCACAACATCAACATAGAAAATATCTTATATAAAGTGCACGAATAGAATTAAAATATGGCACAAAAAGGAAAAAAGACCCCAATTAGTAGGCCCAGAGAGCTACATTTGTCACATCAAAATAGATGTTGTGACTTTGAAGTGGACTTAGAGAGCTCTGCTAATTGCATAACAACAGATTGTGAGACTGTAGTTATTAAGCAGAGGGAACTTCATTGGTCATACAAAATCAAGGTGAGAGACTCCAGTTAGTAGGCCAAGGAAGCTCTGTTGATCACATAAAAATTGGTGGGGTGACTCTAATTAGCAGGCTGAGAGAGCTTCAATGAGTGGACAACAACAAGCAGGGAGACTCCAATTTTTTCTACTCTTTTTGGCCGTTTAATAGGGTCAAAGGCCAATAAAATCTCCAAAATTGTTTGAATATGTGTTATCTAGTAGCCAACCAAAGCCATCTGAATTGTGAAATCGGAAGGCAAAATAGATTAATTTGCATGCTTATGTGTGGTTCATGTGTCTCCACTTGGTTCTTGTGTCTCAATGTATGAAGTGGATCGGCGATCTTTCACGTAATCTCACATAGGTTCACACAACCTAATCAAATTTTCCAAGCTTCAGCTCAATTTGTCGCCCACTTACAACTTTCTAGCATGAATATTTGACATAACTGGGGCCCACTTAGGCGTGCATTGTCTACCTGTCAACCAACCTAATAGGTATGAGACCATCAACTATCGCCTGGTCTGCGACCCATTGTCAATTTATTTAGTCCCCATTGCCAGACTCTGCCAACAGCCTTCATCACCGACTATTGTAATAGCTTCCACCTCTAGCTACTGACCCCGCATTCAATCTCCTCCACTTCAATCTCCTCCTCTAGTCATTGTTGTCGACCTCTGCCTTAGGGAGCTCCATTGATTGCACAATAACAAGCTAGGAGACTCTAATTTTCTCTCCTTTTTTAGCTTTTTTTTTAGGTTCAAAATCAACAAAAAAGATCCAAATTTTGGAAAAAAAAAATACTAACCCTGCATATCACTGACATCATCGCCCATCATCCACCAGATTGCTCCTACCACCAACCCTGCATATCACTGACATCATCGCCCATCATCCTCCAGATTGCTCCTACCACCCATCATCAACTCATGCATCCTTAGATTGATATAGTTGATGCTTGAAGTTATTGCAAAGCAATGCGTCAACCATGAAATTATATGTATTGATCCAGTAATATATGGTTGAAGAGCATGTATATCGATCCCCCAAGGATAATTATAAAAATATTTCTAATTTGGGAAGTTCTAGTGTATTAAACCACTCAATATAGTTGCAAGTGATTTGAGTTACAAGGTTGAAAATCCTAACAATTCTAAACAAAAATAAATAAATAGGCATAGTAGTAAACAAAAATGATAGTGGAAGAATAGACAGGGAGAAAATTTGAGTTCTTTATAAGTTATGAGGTCCATGCTTATAAGACACCAGTATAGTGTTTTCTAGATGATTTTCCTATAAATTATTTGATATGATAGTTGACAACCATAAATAAACTCCTCTTTAGTCTGTGTCTAGGTCATAAAAAGAGTTGAAAATCATACTAAATTTAAGAGGGACTTAATCGGGCAGTGTTTCTTATGATTCGTCATATCCTCTTTCTTGGTTGCAATTTCCTAATGGTAATGTGTCTGTTCTATTAAACTTTTATGTATTAATTAGCTCGTTCTTCTAGTCAACGGTTAGAAATCTGAGATCACGAGGGGTTTTAACTTCCTAATCTTTCAGACCAGTTGTAAACGACAATTAAAAAGTAACACATCAAATTATGAAAATCAAAGACACGAAAAATATTTGTGTGGAAAAACTCAAAGTAAAAATAATGAGAAAAATCATATCCTTACCAAAAAAGAGCAATAAGGAAGATTAGTTATGAGGCATGAGGTAGAACAACATGTAAGATTTCATTGAAAACATTAAAAATATAGTTGTGAGAAATTGAAAAACTTTCAATAAAACTAAATATTATTGTCAATACACCAAGTCCTCACCTTACAATAAAAATCTCTCCATAATCTCCCTCACACAACGACCCTCAATCTCTCTATCAAACACAACCTCTCTACACTTGAAGGAAAAGTGGCCCTAGGAGTTTCTCCCCACAAAGGAAGGAATAAGTACTTAAGTTTTGAAGTAAAAAACTTAACTCTTATGTAAAGAAGCCTCCAAGGTGCTTGCAAGCTCCTCTAGAGCGTCCTGATGCATCTTATCATATTTCTCTTGCCAAAAATTCCCTTGAAGAAGTTGCCAAACAAAACGTTTGGGTACCTACGTCTGTGCCCAACATAGTTATGCCGCAATCCAATGTAGTTATGCCTTGTCCTGACATAGTTTTGTTGGGGACATTGAGAGACTAACATAATTATACCACATAGTGGCGTAATTATGCAAGTCAAGTAAATTTTTTTGCTTTGCATTTTGGCTCCTCAAAGCTTATTCAACCCATATAACCTGCACAAAAGCACCAAAAATACCTTTCACAAGCATAAATCATACTAATTAGGAAAAAACATAGTGTTTCAACCAGGAAAATAACGTAAATTCACATCATGTCATTTCCCTCAAACCTAGGAGGAGCATCACCTTAAGTGGTATTCTTGGCTTGTGGACGAAGCAAAGTAAAGTTCGAGGGTGAGATATGTATAACTGTCCCCGAGGGTTCCCCTTGTGGAGAGGGTAGTTGGGCCAAACATTGATGGAGCAGTGCAGGGTCCAATACCATTCCTCCCTTCCATCTCTTTGCCAGAAGTGGTGTTGAGTCTGACGATTCACCAACATCTTCCATGCGAAGCAGTTTTGCGGTGGGTTGTTTAGCTGGTTTTATAGATTTGGTCGGTCTTTTTCTTTTGATCATCCTTCTCGCATCCCCTTTTCTCTTCTCAATTGGTTGAACTTCTCCCCCCACCTTTCTCAGAAGGGAACTGCCAAATTCTTTTTTCTTTTGTCTCTTGCGAGGCGGATTCTAGAAGTAGAAAGTCCAAAAGCCTTCAGTAAGACTTCCTCATTGGCTTTTTGGCACCTGACATATCCGTTTGCCTAATTAACTGACTCGCAAGAAGATGCAGAAAATGAGAAAAATGAAAAAGACTCTTAACATCCTATTTATAGGAAGAAGTGGTATGGAAATAAAGCAAGTATAATTTATAAACAATCATGTTTTTTAATTATCTTATTTTTATTGTAGTTGTCACTTTCAAATAAGTAAAAGAATTGAGAAACTAATTATGTATATCAGGAACGTGCTTTCATGAATCTTGATGAGAAATGATTGAGACATAGAAGGCACAGATTGTTTACCATATGATCGGTCGGTCTAGTAGGATGATCGAAAGAGGAAAATAAGCGACCAAACAAATACTGCAAAAGTTCGTCAGCACCTACGTCCTAGTAACTGTCATCATGAAAATCAACAGTTGCTCAGGATAAGGTTCTTTAGTATAGACAGATGGACGAAAAGTATGATGCTTGTTGGATTACGCTGATCTACTCTCTGTCTAAAGAAATAATCTTACCCAATGACGATATGTCTTCATATTCGATCTCCGCATAATGGGCAATTGACGATTCTTAAGCCGACCGAAGGACCTTGGTCGGTCGAATGAACATTGGCCGACCGAATGAATTCCAATCAATTAAATTAGGCAGTTACAAATATGAAGCAGTGTTTAAAGCAGTTACAAGAATATAACGACGCTAAGAGCAACTATGAGGTCAGAATAAATGTTATTCAGTAATAAATATTTAATGTATTATAGGATTGTAATGTGTAGTAACGTTCCCATTAAATAGGGAAAACTCATGTAATTTGGGAGCGCTTACCAAAGAAATATAAATAGAAAGATCATTCTCAAGGAGAGGGGTTTGAAGAAAATTTCCAAAAACTATCACTATTGCTTCAATCTTCTTTCCTTCATTTGATCGACACTCTATTCTTTGGACATGAACCACAACACAATTTAGGATCCAACATTAAGAAAAACACAGGTAGATCTAATAAGACTTTGACATATTGTATAAAAAATGAACTTAATCTATAATAATTAAATGAAAATATAACACTCAGTAGTAGTACCCAACTAAGAAAAAGTTTTCATATAGCCGGCCCCACTTAGTGGGATAAATGATTATTGTTGTTCAATTATATATATTTTTTATATTTTAAAATAAAAGCATTTAACTATTCTGTATTTATTTAAAAATATTTATAAAAAAAGTCGAAAAATTTTTTCAACGCAAGAAATGTAAGGAGTGGCATCTTAAGCCCAAACGCCAAATGTCTAATTTATAACACCACACACAAAATAAACGCAAAAAAACACAGGGAACCTTCGTTGCACGACTTCTTCGTCCCCGCGATGTGCGATCTCGCCCTTTTCCTCCCCACCAAACTTGTTCCTATTAAATCCAACACTCGCATCTCCGCCGCAACGAGCCGCAGAAGCTCCCTATTCATCAGCCTCGATCCTATTCCATCCGCTATTCGTTTGATCTCCCCGCCTCCAATTCGTTTCGGCATCCTGTTTGATCGGATGCGGTTAAGGGGATGTGAAGGCTGCAGAGGGGGAGACTAGCTAATGGGGGTTGACGAGGGGGAAGGAGAGGGGGCGATTGAGATGCCGATGCAGTTGCGGGAGTTGTCTGCAAATGGCCGATCGGTGAATGCGTCGGAGATTGAAGCTAAGCTTGATGAGGGCGAAATCGAGGATGCCGAATGCTTGATCCGCGATGGTCTTGCCCTCAATTTTGAGGTCTGAATTCTGTTAAACAGCTTTTTTTTTCTTAATAAGTTCAAGAGGCTGAAAAGCCAATTTCATTTCAATGCCCGATTTTGTTCGTAGGAATTTTTTCTCTGGCCTTCATGCATTGACTGTTTCTGTGTTGTTGTATTCCGAAGCTAGATATAGGATAGATGGAATATTTTTGGGGACTAAATAAATTCCAATATATTCTTGTGGAAGCATTTTTGGCAATCTCGGGATCATTGGATAAACCACTAATCTTTATGTTTTCCACTTTATGGCCAAAAAATATCCACTTGGATCTTGACAAATCTGGCAGTGGCGAAATGATCGTCGCCGCCTGTGAACACAACACAAAGAAGGGTTTCAACCTTTGTTTTTGTGGGACAGAGGAAAGCTAGAACTGGCCGGCTATTTTGGCCGACCACCCATCAAAATGACCACCAAGGAATGACCACCGAAAGCCAACCGCCAAAGTGTCGACCACTAAGGGCCGACCATCAAAGGCCGACCACCAAAGGGCAGACCATCTTGGACCGGCCACTTGATGCCAGTGAATCTAGCAACGAGGACGTTCCAGGGAGACAAATCTAAGCAGGAAATGGACCATGATACCCCTCACAACTATCTTAATACAGAGGCATAAATGTAATATTTTTTCCCTCTTTCTCTCTCTGTAAAAAGAGGACTTCTATATGTAAAGAAGGGTCCCATAAGCTCTCTCTCAACCCCCGTTTCCTCGCTTGTACCTTTCAAGTTGTGTGGAATAAAAGAGGTCAAAGTGCCCCCGGACCACCCCTTTTGCCCCCCACACGGAACAATTCTTTTTCTCTTTCTCTAAATCTCTTTTCTCCTTCCCTCAGATTTTGCACTTTATTTCCTGGGCACGTGTTAAAAGATAGATTTGGGTTCAACATCCTAAAAAATATGGTGAACGTGGATCATATCATTAATAAGAAAACAAGCAATAAATAGAAAAAACACTTCTGAGAGACACTTCCAGCAAAGAGCTCGCAAAGGCGAGTTCAGAAGCTAAACACGTTCCTGACGAAATTCAAGTGTTAAAAGATAGATTTGGGTTCAACATCCTAAAAGATATGGTGAACGTGGATCATATCATTAATAAGAAGACAAACAATAACTAGAAAAAACACTTCTGAGAGACACTTCCACCAAAGAGCTCGCAAAGGCGGGTTCAGAAGCTAAACACGTTCCTGACGAAATTCAGTAAATATTCGGGGACTCTGACGAGTCCAGAAAGAAAACACTCAGATTATAATTTGAGAGCCTAAAACAAGCTACAATAGATTGACTCTTTGGTTGTTGTTGAATCCTTGGCTTAAGACTCTGTTTAGCGCAGCTGTGGATTATTTATAATCTGTTGATAAGTCGATTATTTTGATAATCTGCAAATTATCAGAATAATCTAGCTTATTCAAACTTACTTATTGGTGGTTAAATGACATTCCTGCCCCTGTCTGATAAAATTGTTTAGGGCAACTTATTTAGAATAGCTTGTTGGTAGAAAAGAAGTATATAGTGCAGAAACATACGATAATGACAGGAATGTTCTAAAAGAAACCATATAGTTCTCACACTCTAACGAGTATCAGAAGAACTAAAAAAAGTACAAATACAGGTACAACAATAAGGAGAAATATTAAAATATTTAACTTCAGACTCTAGCTACGTCGGTCCTCAACGTCGATCGTCAACTGCACTGTCAGCCTGAGAAAACATCGGATTTACATGACTGCTGACATGACTACTGTCAGTGTAATATGTGGGATTATCAGCCAATCGGAAGAAACCACAACGAGCTGAAACACCCCTGACACAATCATAGAACTGCCTCCCAAAGCTATGCTCCTTACGTGACGTTAGCAACGGAGA
>NW_018165101.1:34382-35199 GCF_001263595.1 Phalaenopsis equestris
AAGGAAAACTTGGTAGATCAACAGCCACAAATAGCATCTGTGATAGACTCCCTTAACGCAATTATATTAGCCAAACATTCACCTTCCTGATCTCCAAATTCATTAGTCTACATCATCTTCAGGTAATGAATTCCCACCCACAATTTCAGGAGTTTTCTTGAAAACATTCAGTTCGTCATTGTCAGCCATACTAAAGTCTGTACCTGATCGTGAAGAATGTCTTCGGATGAAGTTATATAGTATCATTGTTACAACCACAACATGCACCTGTTTTTGAAAATGATATGACGACATATCACGTAGGATGACCCATTTCTTTTTTCAAACCCTAAATGTTCTTTCAATTATCTCGCGTAAAGATGAGTGACGTTTATTAAATATTTACAAGGGGAGTGACGTTTGTTAAACATTTCTTTCCTACCACGAATAGTGTCACTTGCTCGCTCAAAATCAGGAATATGATACGTAGTGTCTGGATATGACTTCAGATAGCCCTCTGCATAAGGTATCCAACATCAACCAAATAATATTTTTTTGTTATTGAAGACATTGTTATTTGCAATAAATACATATAACTAGGAATTTTATAAATCAAAACATACCTGAAGGCGGATTAGGAGAAAATCCGACTGTCATGTGCACTCTCTTCCCAGTCTGCCACTACAAAAGTAAAGCACATGTTGAAGTCGCATACAACCATGACATTCTGAGTTGTCAAACCACTCCGACCGATGTATGCAACCTTCTCGTGGTTGGGTATTCGGGCATCAACGTGTGTACCGTCAATTGCACCAATACAATTCTGTTGAATTGTTTA
>NW_018165101.1:35632-39559 GCF_001263595.1 Phalaenopsis equestris
AAAGCTGGATGTCATGCGGGGAATGCGAGCAGTGCTACTCCGGTAATAATCCAACAACAATATTGCAATGACTGTAGCAAATGTCATTCTCCTACGACGCACACGTTGTTGATCCATCCTAAATGATAAAGATGTAAACATAATTAGTGCATAATAAGGTATTGCTACAGCGCTACCAAATATTAATTGTTCAAATTCAGAACATATAATACGCAACTTATAGATAAAGCATCAACCACTAACAGATACATATGTAGAAGGTACAAACATATTAAAAAGAGATAACATGATTAGAAGTTCCAAACATTTAAAAAAAAATTGACATAAGTAAAAGTTCATATTACTGCAACAAATACATATACAATACAAAAAAAATATCATTCCTCGACCAAAACCCGCAAATATTTGAGACGCAATTCAGGCTCTAGCGCCATGAATATTTTCATTCGAGTTGAATTCTCAAGTTTTTTCACACACTGTGCGTGAAATCGTTTGTCGCCCAAAACTTCTGGAATAGTGCCCAAAAACCTGAGACAATCTATTATGTTAGAATCAAATATTGGTGGAGTTGCAAAAGCTTCAATTAAACGATCGAAGGAGGTGTTCACAAAATGTTCCTTCTCTTTATTTTTCTTAGCAATCCTTGGCCTCTTTAAAATTGTACTGGACTCCCCCATATCCCTCTGGTTAATATTATGCACTTCTTCATCGGGTGTCAATGGCTCAGGTGTGATCTCATCTGGTATCCCTGTAAAACCGCTTTCAGTAGGGTTGAATGAAAAGTTTCCCGTTGCGACAACTATTTAAACATTATGTCCAGTTTCTCTTTAAATTTTGGTTCTATTCCGCAGTGTTTGTACTTCTGCTGCCGGTACCGCTTGTGATATAGCATTTAGAGGGGATATTTAGAATATTATAATTAGAGAAAACAATTTGCGAAGCTAACAATTCATGGATTATATAGAAATTTACGTTTAATTTTTCAGCCCACCATTCAGCTGGAGCATCAATTGTCCTTTTAATCGGATCCCAACCCAGACCGGTAGATCCACGTTTCAACTTCTTCCATATTTTTCATTTCTTCTTCAACTGGTCCCATTTGTTTTTAAATTTAAGCCGGTCATAATCTCTACCAGTCAATTCTTTGAATCTCTTAGCAATATTTTACCACCCTTCCTTATTAAGATACGTTATTGGTCTGTTCTTCAATCTATTTCTTTAATACACAGATCGCAAAAAATATTTAAAATTACTTTATCCCACATTGCGGATGGGCCCCCTTCAACCACTTTAGACATGATTCAACAGCAATGTCGTGTAACTATTCTTAATAAAAACATATTAAAAATAGCTTGTTGCTAAAAATGAATCAACATCCATACATGTCGTGGAATCAACAAAATGAAAAAAAAATGAACCAACATCTACGGACTTAACCATCAGCAGTGTCCAGATTTGCTAAAAGAAAAAAGAAAAAAAAAACACACATGATTTATGTGGTTCAGTCAAAGACCTACATCCACAGTAAGACATCGAACATGTTTTATTATTAAATTATGTAAGAGTACATAGTTATGATTCTCAATGGAGAACACTACTACAACTATAAAGTACATGTGTAATATGCAACTTCTAATACATGTCTTGGAATCCAATTCTATTGAAGCTACCATAATGTGTACCCAAAGCACAAAATGAAAAGGTTGTTAGATACGTAAAAAGCTTTTCAATGAAAAATAACAATGCATTACTACATATGCATTTTAATAGTTTCGGTTCAATGCAAACCCAACAAACTGCCAACCTCTTTGCAAAGAATTCCGGAATGTGTATTCCAACAACACATTTGTACCTCATATGCATTTCCAAACTCAAGATAGGGAATGTCGCAGGATATGCAAAGCTAACACATACACATTTCCAGCCTCAGCCAAAATTTCAAAATCCTATAATTATTAAAAAACCATACTATTTTGATGAAACTAAAAATCACTGCATAGGGAAGATGTGGAATACTCCAAGGTCGGCATAGCCAAAACAAAACAATAAAGAACCACTGCAATGCCCCAAATTCCATAGGAGCCGAACAGAGAGGAGGCATCTCACGGCATAGAGAGAGGGATAGAGAAGGATTAGGGCCCAAATTCCATCAATAAGAACCATCACAAAGATGAGAACACCCAGTCAAAACTCATGCAATGCAACTTATTCATAATTTTGATCGGAACACCCTGTCGATACTTTCATCAAAACTTCAAATCCAGTAAAAATAAAGTTCAGAGAAGGCTCGAAAAGCTTTGCAACAAATCAGGGGTTGGAGACCCAAAACTGTGTATCGAAAGTTCAGAAAATACAAAACCACCCATCCAAAATTCCTTAAAAAACTTTCAAAACCACCAATGGTTCATCCAAACAAGATGCAAAGCCGCACAAATCAGGGATCGAACAACATCTAGCAAAAATACAGAAGGATCGTAAACGATAATGCACACTAGACGGGAAAGTAGGGTTTCGTTAAGAGGACGACGAGAGGGAGAGCAGAAGGTGGATTTCTTGCCAAATTTCTCGACGGCAGCGAGGAAGAAGGCGAGGGCGAGGGAGAGTGAAGATGGGCACGGGGCGTCTTTTTCACCCTAAACGCACGAACTCAACGCAGGACGCGAAGGATAGGAGAGTTTATCGCGCTTCGCCTTATGTCGCTGACACCGCGTATGAGCCGTGGGAATAAGCTCGCGCGAATGCGTTAACCAAACAGTCCTGGCGGGGGAAATCAAGCGCCGCGCCGCTCCCAATAAGCTGCGCCAAACAGACCCTAAGTCACAAATTTCCAAAAATCGAAATGGGTTTACGGAATTTTAGGCCTGCTTTCGATCGTCAGTGTCAGCCGCTCGCTCGAAATCATCCCGCTGAAGCGCCCTAAATTCTCCCTCACCAGTCGGTGATTGCCAATGTTCAGTCGAGTGTGAATTCCTACCATCGGTCGTCAAAACCAAACCAAATGTCGAGCCAATCAATCACGAAGCCTCCCATCGATCGCTGAAAATCCTCTGAACATTCAGCCAAAAGTTGACAGAACCCCACCGACCGACTTTTTCTAGCAAGATATTGCGATTCAAGTTATTAGAAATTATAATTAAGCAAACGTCGAACTACACGACTTTCAGAATGTTAACGATGAGGCTCTCACTATCGCCTGATAGGGAAGATCGATATCATATTCCATTGATGAATTATGGTTTGGTGAGATGTTTTTTGGATATGGAAACTGTGATCATAACCAGAGAAAGCTGCACCTGCGGTTTTGCCGCTTCCCGTTTGTCGGCCATTTCCAGTTGTGGGGTCAGTTGTCGACCGACCTATTTTGCTGAAAGTCCCAGAAGCCAAACAATCCCACTGACCAAATAGTTGCTACCAACTCTTTTTTAGTTGTTGATCACGTTGTTGGTTGAACGATTCCATCAACTGAGCACGTTGCCAACCAACCAAATTCAGGCGGCTCACTCAATTCAGTGGCTGACCAAGTGGCCTTGATCAATCCAGCGGCCAACTAGTTGCCGCCTTGATCAATCCAGCGGCCAACCAGTTGCCGCCCCGCCAATTCAATTAGCTGATCACGTTGTCGGTCGATCAAATCCAATAGAGCCGATGACAATAAATGCAGTTGTAGTCAAGGCGGCCGGAGGGAATGCTCGACGCCACGGTCGGTTGCCAAAGAAGCATCAATTGATCTCCACCGCCGCATCCACCGGCCAAGAAAGGGAAAATTTACATACATACCACCCAATTCTGCCTCTATATATCTATATATCTAACCCCTAAACCTTGTTATTTTTTTTGTCGGCCAGTGCGAACAGAAAGGTTTACATGCATATCACTTCTTTCTTCTACCGACTGCCTCTCAACCATCACCTAGCCTACCCGCCACCT
>NW_018165101.1:41360-43204 GCF_001263595.1 Phalaenopsis equestris
TGACGAAAGGTGTGGTTTGATTGGGCTGACGAATTGATCAAGCAAACGAGACAGGGGCATCATAAGACGTGGATCGAACTGCCAATATAAGTAAAAAAAATGGCAAGAAATTAAATAAAAATAAATAATTTTTTTTCTTAGGAAGCAATTGTAGTTCTGGATGGAGGATTCTCCATCTTCCCCAACATCATGATCATCTTTAAAAAGATTTCTCAGATCCAGTAGATAAGACACAAAAAGAGTACCAAAAATAAGGCGAGTGAAATTAGTGCATTATTATAATTACATTTTTTGTACTTTAGTTTCTCATTCTTATCGCAGTTTCGCTTCCAAAAAGTAAGAAACTTGGGGACTTCTATAAAATGACCAAAAAATGTCGACTTTGATCTTGACAAATTAGACGGTGGTGAAATGATCATCGCCGCCTGAGAATGTGAACAAAGAAGGGCTTAAACCTTTGCTTTTGTGGGACGGAGAGAAGCTAGAACTGGCCATCTACTTTGGCCGTCCACTCATCAAAACCGGCCACCTTGACTACTGAAGGCCGACCGCCAAAGGATGGACCATGAAGGGCCGATCACTAAAAGCCGACCATCAAGGGCCGACCTCCAAGGGCTGACCACCGAAGACCGAATGCCAAAGGGTCGCCCGCCGACTGGCCACCTGATGCTTGCAAATCACCTCAGCGATAAGCTCCACGGAGGATATGGTGTAAATCATTTCAGCAGTGAGTCTCGGCGATTAGCCCCGCGAAGGCAGTGACAAGATCCGCCTAAGTCCTCACAAAATGTGTGGTCCGACTGGGCTGACGATCTAATCGAGCAAACGAGACACGAGCACATAAGACTTGGACAGAACGATTAAGAAAATTCTAAAAATGGCAAGAAATTAAATGAAAATAAAGAAATTTTTTCTAAGGAAGCAATTGTAGTTTTGGATGGAGGATTCTCCATCTTCCCCCAACATCAAGATTATTTCCAAAAAGATTTCTCAGATCTGGTAGACAAGACATAAAAAGAGTACCGAAAAATAAAATGAGTGAAATTAGTTCATTATTGTAATTACATTTTTGTACTTTTAAGTCTCTCATTCTTATCACAACTTCGCTTCCAAGAAGTAAGAGACTCGAGGTCTTCTATGTATGATAAAAAATTGTCCACTCGAATCTTGACAAATCCGGCAGTAGCGAATGATCGTCGTCACCTGAGAACGTGAAGCAAAGAAGGGCTTCAACCTTTGCTTTTACGGGACAGA
Source organism: Phalaenopsis equestris (assembly GCF_001263595.1). Taxonomy (NCBI): domain Eukaryota; kingdom Viridiplantae; phylum Streptophyta; class Magnoliopsida; order Asparagales; family Orchidaceae; genus Phalaenopsis; species Phalaenopsis equestris. The sequence continues at coordinate 42,615 of NW_018165101.1, forward strand.
GGAAAGCTAGAACTGCCCGTCTACTTTGGTCGGCCACCCATCAAAACCGACCACCTAGGGTTGACTATCGAAGGCCGACCATAAAGGGCCGACCATCAAGGGTCGACCTTCAAGGGCTGACTACCGACAGCCAACCGCTAAACGACCGATCATCTTGGGCCGGCCACTTGATGCCTGCGAATCTAGCAACGAGAATGCTCTAGGGAGACAAATTTAAGTAGGGAAATGACCATGATACCCCTCACAACTTCCCTTAAAGCAGGGGCATAACTGTAATATTCATTTCCCCTCTTTCTCTCTCTAAAAAAGGAGGTCCTCTAGATGTAAAAGGGGTCCCCTAAGCTGTCTCTCAACCCCCAGGTAGAAGAGAACTCTCCTCTTTTTCCCACTTTTAACTTTTAAGTTGTGTGGAATAAAATGGGTCAAAGAGCCCAAGAACACTTCCATTTGCCTCCCACACAGGGCAATTCTTTATCTCTTTCTCTCACTCTATTATCTCCTCTCGAATTTTGCGTTCTATCCCTTGGGCACGAGCTAAAAGACGGATTTGGGTTTAACATGCACAAATCTCTTAAGTAAATCCAATGGTA
>NW_018165101.1:43304-51187 GCF_001263595.1 Phalaenopsis equestris
TCCCTTAGTCTTACTAAGGCAAACCCTTTGTATTGTTGAGTGCATCCACCAACCAGTCTCAGGCAAAACAGAAATGCCTTCTTAACATTCATACTGTTATAGTTAACATACACTAGGCTTTCATTCATCAAAATTTTTTTTTGCATAACGATTATGCAATGAAATACTGATTATTCTTAGCATAATATCTGATGCATAATTGATGTCTATTTTTTAGAAGAAATTTTCTGCTTTTTTTTGGCACAATGTTTGTGGTTACACTGCTTAGATGATAGAGGGAGATGACATATGTTAAATCAAGGGACCCATCTCCATTTTTCCATCTTAATTCTATCTGTGATTTTTATTTTCATTCTTTTTTCCAAAGGGACAATAATTTGCATTTATAGAAAACGTTTAGGTATCAATCAAGGATGTTAGATTGGTTTGTTGCATTCCACTCTATTTCTTTCGAATGTCCAACACACATCAATATCAATATTATTCACTATAATAATCTTGTGGACCAGTTGCTTTAGGGATTATTGATTAGGAAAAACCAAAATTTGGTCTAACAAAATAAATTACTATAGTAATCCCTGGTCAAACTCATTCTCAATAAAAAAATTAATTGTATGATAGTAGGCTAATCACTTGGTATTTTTTATGAGAACATGGGATTTATATCTAAATTAAAGGTAAATTCTGACTAGGCTTGATGAACTTTATGGATCCACAACATCTATATTTTTGAAAGGTAGTTCTATTTTATCATGGATGGAAAATGTTTGGCTTTGGTCGATAGATTGATTTTTTGGTATCTATGAAGTTGAATTTGGTAGGCACTTGGGAATGAATTTTAAAGAAGGTATTGTGATTTGGAACCAACTAAATTGATATTTTTTTCGATTTTGTTTCTTTGATCTAGGGAGAATATATGGTATGTGAGCGGAAGAGCTGGCTCCTTCTTTATTATTTGTAGCACTAGATTTATTTTGATTAATAAGCTACTGCAAGTTGTCATCTTGATGGAAGGATTGAAAAATTATGCATCTCTCATACTTCCTTTTTTTATTAACTTCTTTAGCACCATTATTTTTCTTTGTTATCATTCTTTCATGATATTATCTAGGAATTGGATCTGGGTAATGAACTTGATTACCTATGATGACAATTTGGGCATAAGATTTTCAAAATATTTGATGTTTGTTAAAATTTTAATGGTTTAATATCTCCCTAAAAGTTACAAAAGACAGTGATTTTATGAACATACCATTAATATCAAATATGCCATCACCAGAAGTTCATAGGCATCATCGGATCATCATCCAGACATCAAGGCCCTGTATCAAAATTTTGATTACAGTGACTTACGATGAGTCTGAATTTTTTTTCTTATTTGGATAAGCTCGTTTTGAATTTCTAATCCAGGATTAGGATGATTTGTGCTGAAGTTATCATTGCAAATTGGGCTTATCTTGATTGTTATTATGTATCGAGTTTTTCTCTTTTGATGGAGTATTCGGGTATGGATTACATCAATCCCTTCTGTAAATACAAATTTAGAAACTTGAAATTCTGCAGAACATCAACCAGAATTTCTTCGCTAAGTAATTCTTCTTTTCATTTAACTTCTCTCAGTCAAGTTCACTATAGAATCCCAGTTCCCCTCTGCTGTTCCTGTGGCACCATTGCTGAACTGAAGACCCTTCCCTTGCTGCCTTTTTTTGCTTTTTGCACTGCTGCTGGTTGTTCCCTAGCCGCTGCCTTGCTTTTATAATTTTTTTTTTTTTTTTAATTTTATGGCTAGATACTACATATTTAATTTTAGGCTGTGTTAGAGTTCACTTTTGTTGGTTCTTATAAATGTTTGAACCCTTTAACATCCAAAAAGATTGAGTGGTCATCCTTGGTGTTTCTTTATGTGAATGCAAATGTTAAGTGGAAGATTTAACTCACATGTCAATCTAGTCCCAATAGATTTATGTTGATCATCCAACATTTCCATCACAATTTTTTTCATCCTTTTATAATATTGTATTTGCATGTTTAGAGAGTTTGTGTTTTGTTTGTCCGGACTACCAAATCTTATGTGAATTTGTGTCTTCCAAAATATCACAGGAGGCGAGGGCCCTTCTTGCTCGGCTTGAATACCAGAGAGGCAACATAGAAGTCACACTTCAAGTACTCCATGGAGTAGACCTTCAAGCTGCAATTGAGCGCCTGCAACCTTCTTCTTCGGAAAAGGTTTCCTCAAGGAGAGCTCGTTCTCGTGCTGAATCATTACAAATGAATTCACAACCTGGTGCTAGCCTTATTCTCGAAGCAATGTACTTGAAGGCTGCCTCTCTGCAGAAGATTGGCAAACCTAATGGTATTTGAGCGACTATATCTTTCCATTATGCTTATTGATCATGATATTTCTCTTCTCACTTCTGCTGTATGACGACCCAAGTTAGTGATGCATATTTCCTGGTGAATACAGATGCGGCTCAGGAATGTAGTTATTTGCTTGATTCTGTGGAGAAGATGTTTCAGAATGGCACCCCAGAACTTCTGATTGACATTAAATTGCAGGAAACCATTAGCAAGGCTGTAGAGCTCCTTCCAGAACTATTGAAACAAGCTGGGAAGATTAAAAAATCTCTGATTTCCTACCGACGCGCTCTTCATAATCAATGGAATTTGGATGATGAGAGCTGCGCGAGGATACAGAAAAGATTTGTATTGCTCTTGTTATATGGTGGTGTAGAAGCCAATCCTCCAAGCTTGGTTACACAAAATGATGGTATGTTCATCCCGGAGAACAATATTGAAGAGGCTATTTTACTTTTATTGATTCTACTAAAAAAATGGCTCCTTGGCAAGATCCCAAAGGACCCATCTCTAATGGAACACCTTACTTATGCGCTTTGTATATGTGGTCAGACTTCCTTGCTAGCAAAACAGTTTGAAGAACATAAACCTGGAATGTATCATCGCTGTCATAGATGGAATACTTTGGCTCTCTGCTATAGTGTAGCAGGACAGGACATGACCGCCTTAAACTTGTTGAGGAAGTCTATAAGCAAGCATGAAAAACCAAATTACATTGCAGCATTACTATTGGCTGCTAAAATTTGCAGCAAAGATTATGTTCTTGCTTCTGAGGGTGTAGAATTTGCTGGGAGGGCCTTAGAAATTGCACGGGAAACTGATGTGCATCTAATGAGTGTTGCTCTCAATATTCGAGGCATTTGTTTGAGTAAACAAGCAAAAGGTGCTTCCTCAGATTTGGAAAGATCTCATTTCAAAGCTGAAGCTTTGAAGTCGTTAGAAGCGGCAGTTTTTCATGACCGATGTAATCCTGATCTTATATACGATCTCGGCCTTGAATATGCAGAACATTATAATATGAATGCTGCATTGAGATGTGCAAAAAAGTTTGTTGATGCTACAGGTGGATCAATGGCACGAGGTTGGAGATTGCTTGCGTTGATTTTGTCGGCTCAACAACGATACAGAGAGGCTGAAGTTGTGATAGATGCAGCATTGGATGAGACTGCAAAGGTGGAGCAATTGGAGTTGCTAAGAATAAAAGCAAAGCTACAAGTTGCTCAATCTTTGCATATGGAGGCAGTAGAGACATACAAAATACTGCTTGGGGTTATTCAGTCACAAAGAAAGTCATCTGGGTCTTCCAAAACTAGTTCTCAGGTTTCAATATCTATCTTCCTATGCATGAAAATATGTATTTCACTTTTTAAAAGTTAAAATGGTGGTATTTTTTATGTGATATAAAAGTTTTGGGTGGTATAAATGTATAAAGTAAAGTTTATGTGTTAGATATGTAACATAGGAATTAGTTGTTTTGTATGTAAATGTTCCCTTTTTGTTCTAATTGAGTTATTGTTCTTTTTGATGCTATATTTTTGTTCATATGAGTTAGGACAAAAGTTTGATGGTATTTTTTGTTTCTTTTGGAAGTTTAGTGGTGCATTGTATTGATTCATCTTCATCAATAAAAATGCCCCAACTAATTGGGGCAGGCTATGCAGTGCATTGATTATCTATTTTTTCTATGTAGTTTGAGGATGACAGATCCAATGAATTTGAGATCTGGCAAGGTCTTGCAAACCTATACTCTAGACTTTCTCACTGGAAGGATGCTGAGATATGTTTCAAAAAAGCCAGGGAATTGAAGCCATATTCTGCTTCCCCGCTACAAACTGAAGGTAATAATGAAGCCTTTAGGCTCAGCATGTGACAACAAGAAGAAGCCTTTATCCCATTAAGTAGGGTCGGCTATATGAATCTTTTTTCTCTATTGTATCCTATTGAGTGACATTTTTGTTTAATTCTAACAAGTTAAGATCATTTTTTACACAATATGCTCAAACTTTTTTATGTCTACCTCTATCTTTCAGAACGTAAGTCAAATCTGAAACATGTACTCTCCTAACTAGGTCATTAGATGGTCAATGTTTAATGTGACTGCTTTATATTTTCTTTTTTCTTTAAGTTGTCCATAAAAAAATGTATCAACTTTTAGATCTCCATCTTAACAAGAATACTTATTTATCAGCTAGTATTTTGCCAATTTAATCACAGGGTGTTACATTTCCTCAATTTAATTACAAATGGCCCTCAAGGATTAAATTGGTATGGTATTTTTATAATTGAGAGCTTAAATTAAAAAAATGCAGCTAAATTAGCCACAAATGAACAATTAGAAGATTATTTTAGGATTTAATATTCTTTGAGTTATAATTAAATTCACTATTGTAACATGAATCCAGTCTCAACTACTTTTCTCTCTTATTAACCAGGTTGCATGCATGAAGCACTTGGTGAGACCAATCTAGCGATGGCTGCCTACAGCAATGGTCTACAAATTGATGGTAACCATGCATTATGCAAGGTGGCAATTGGTTCTCTTCTATTAAAATCGGGCTCAAAATCATTAGCTGCAGCAAGATCATTCCTTTCTGATGCTTTGAAACTCGAGCCAACCAATCGGATGGCGTGGTATTACCTCGGTGTGGTTCATAAGCATGATGGTAGATTGAATGATGCTGCGGATTGTTTCCAGGCGGCTTCATTGCTAGAACAATCCGAACCTGTTGAGGGCTTCAGTTCTCTTTCATAAGCCAATAAGTTTCCACCGGAACTTTTGCTTCAGTTTTTTTAGATCATACATTAGATATTATCTTTAATTATTTATCATTGTTAAGAAGCTCAACGCATTGGGCTCCATTTATATATCCTTTCAATTGAGTGCTGTATAAGATATTTAGATCATCATGTTATATTTGTATATAATCCATTCATACTTGCCCCAAGATGGCTCTAATTGCATGTATGGTTTTTTTTCTGCAAATTATTCTCATTCGCATCTTTTGATGCTCTTTTTGAGATATTTTTTGTTAGATGAAAGATTAAGGCAACACTTTAGTCAGCGGTCAACAATTTCTAGTAATGTTGTTCCTTTGCTTCTAAGTGCCATCTCAGAGACAAACTTCTTGGTAAATTTTGTAGCATCAGTTTTGCCAAGTTTCTCAGCTTATTAAATGAAGATGATTTTTCAAGCTTGCAATCGATGACACATCCTCTTTGAATAACTTACACTGTTAATTTTTGGTAGTTTTATGTTTTTCATATATCATGTGTAGTTCTTTCCATATGTAAATGCATTAAAAAAAGGTTAAAATAAAGAGGAGGGGAACTTCTTATGTGTTGGTGCTTCTCGTGAAGATTTTAATAAAATATGTTACTAAACAAAAATTTAAACTAGAATTTTGATGTTCACCATGATCGACTAGGAATCAAAATAAATCATGAACAAAATATCAAATTTTAAACAAAAATAAAATCACTAACTTAAAAAACGAGAACAAAATATTGGTAGAAGCAAGCCCTTAGAGTTCCAACGCGAATCCTAGGTTAGCCAACATAAAAAAAAAAAAAAAAAAGAAAAAAGAAAATAATTGTGGGTTGCACTTCTTGACTTTCCGCTCAATTCCTCTTTCAATATTACGACGGAAAAACTAGTTAAAAGCCCTTCTAAAATCGTGCTCATCCTATTTATGCTCCCCCCTCCGAACTTAAGTTTTGCACAGCTTAAAACTGTCAAAATTCGCTCTCTGGGGCTACAATGCCCACAGGTGGTGTCGGGCGTTACAATTTTTCTTCATCAACGATTAGGTGTTAATATCGCGACGCTTGGGCACTGTGATTCTGGCGCTGTAGAGATCCAAGTCCAGCACTGGGTTTTCTTGTGTTCGAATTTTGCCTTCAAAAGTTTGGCGCTTAGGCGCTGCAAGTGGGTTCCCTAACGATACAAATTCAGCACCCCGACTCTCCAAGTCCAGTGTCGAGTTTTTGATTACTCTATATTTTGACTCCAAAATCACTAGTTTTTGTGCCTAAGCGCAAGAACAATATTTTGCTTCATTCTCCAATTTTTTATCTTGATTTACTAATTGCATCTGTTTCCTGCATTTCAATACAAAATAGGCAAAATCAAGTCTTTTTTTTAGTTAAAAGAGCAACTCGTGGCTCCCTACGCATTAATATAAAAAGAGGTTACAAAATTTGGGAGGGAGAGAGAATCTCCACTAAAAACAGAAAGAGATACATGGTGTCCTAGGGGTTCCTCCTTCTGCATTACAACTCTACAAAAAAAAGAGGAAAAAAAGAAACAAAAAGAAATAACATCCCCAAAAATACATGTATCCAAACCAGTAGTATACCAATCAGAAGCAGCATACCCCATATTAACATGTAAAAAACAGTGCATTATCAGCCGTGAGAGTTGTAAGGCCAAAAAATATTCATCCAAAGCAGGTGGAGTCATCAAAGAAGCGAGATAACTGCAGCTCATAGCATGTTAGAAGGACCTGTAAAGAAAATCAGAAGCAACATGGCGGCAGAGCATTAAGTTAGTAAGCCATAAAAGCCAAGTGTCATAGTTGTTGTAGGAAAAGTAAAAACTGAGGCATCCACTCGAAATTGTGGAGTCATGGGTTTCCAAAAATTGATGGGGGTCTGTGGTAAGAGGTGCAGCCGAGTAAAGGCAGAGTTGCTGAATTTATGCCAATGCCCATATTGAAGTCTGACTCTGCCAGATAACAGAAAACAGCACAGGAAGAGTGACCGCGACTTTTATATGCTCAAAAATATAAGTATTTAATACTGCTGCTAAAAGATTTAATTCCTCAGCAATTGTACCAAAACTCAATAACAGTTATAGATTCGATAAATATGGACATAATAAATATTCAATAATTGCAAAGTCACATTTATCAACGCAAGTATATGTATCACTCAAGTAATATAGGGTTCTAATGGAGTCCTAGATATCGATCCCACAGGGAGTAATATTAGAACTACAAACTAAGATTTTAGAAAAGCAATACTTTAATCACAACAACGAAGTTCAATTTGCTTATCTGTCACTAATAGGCAATTGAAATAAATATATAATTTTAATTACTATTAAATAACTAACTATAGATAAATATGTAATTTTAATTACTATTAAATAACTAACTATAGTCATGAAGGTTCAAATGTGATATTCAATATATAAGAAAACATCATTCTCCTTGTCAAAAAATTATAGTGAATTGATAAAATGAATCAGTTCAAATTATATTGTGCAAATAGGAGCATGCATATTCTTTATCCTTTGATCCAGGCATAAAGAACATTGACTAATCCTACGCTTGTTTACTGAATCTGCGGCTAGGATGGGAGGATACCGGCTCTCACTTCGGAGCTCCCACGTTCCCCTCGCCTGAGGGCTAACATCTACACTTCAGCACCCAAACGATAGGACCGAATTGAGGATTTTAGTCTGTCACTCTAAAATCTTCAATTATATGCCCGATAATTTTATTTCCCTATTTATTTGCACCCAAATT
>NW_018165101.1:51296-54009 GCF_001263595.1 Phalaenopsis equestris
AGACAAGGAGAAAGACAGAGAAAACTACTTAGATCTCATGGGAAAACACAACAAAACTCAGCATTCATATATAAAATCAAAGTCATACAAACTATAACAATAAATAAACTTATCTCTAATTTCTCCCCAAGAAAACTCCTCGAAGTTTCTCTGGATCTCTTCCTTTCTTTACAACACACAGAATTCTTCTTTGAAGCAGCAAGGAGGAAGAAATCTTTCACTTTCCCTCCACTTTTACAATATCTCGAAGAATTCCTCACAATTTAGACTCTCTACACTTTTTCACATTTTAATTTGGAGCCTCCCCTCCTCTCGGGACCTTTCTAACATCCAGTACCTCTCTAATTTTCAGCCAAAATCTTCTTTTAAAGTTGTGGTTGAGTTTTCCCAAGAGTTGCCTAAGCATCCCTCCAAAAATCGTCCACATCCACAGCCTGATTGGTCATAAACGCCGAGCTCGCCGTCAGCGGCCTCGAGGGTGCCGTCGGCAGACCTTCTTAATGAATTAATTCTGGAGTTTCGGAAAAATCTCGCCGTCGGTGGGGTAGATGGCACCCTTGGCGCGCTAGTTCAATTCTTCACATTTTGGCTATTTTGGTCCTTTTCGCTCCAAATTCGCTCTTTTTTTCATCTTTTTGCTCCAATGACCCTAATTCATCATTCCTGCAACAAAACATCAAAAATATATTTCTTTAAAGTGCAATATCATCAAAAACAATATAAAATAGGTATGAAAATCTCAACATATTTTTCTTTGGTCAAAGATCAGTAGCATAGATAAAATAAAAACAAAACCGTCAGAACACCCCGTAATTGCCCCGCAACTATCAACAAAGAGTCCATAGCAGGAACCCGTTTAAAAGGCCAAATTATGTAGCCTGTATTGAGACTAAGTGGTCGCTTACATGCAACACAGTAAAATAAAAAACTCCCAAGCTTCCTAACCAAAGCAAAACAACTCAACAAGTGTAAGAAAAGTAAGCTAGCAAAAAACAAAAGGAGAAAAAAATAATATCCCCTCGGTAAGCATCCAGGAGTGTCCCTATCTTGATAAATTCTTAAGGTAATAGAAGGCTTCTCAAGGCTCATCATGAACCACATAAGGTTTTCAATAGTGCGCCCAGTGTAAACAGATAAAAAGAAACTTAAAAAAAACAGCGTAAAGCATCTGAAACCTCTTAAAAACCATCCAAGGCTCCCAATCCTCAAGCACTTAATACAATAAGAGTGAAAACAACTTGGGCAGTGAAACCAATCAAAAAAATTCCAGCACCCGCAGAAACCGAAAGCCAAAGGCCTATCCCATATAAGAAAAATGTAGTCTTTCTCAAATAGTAACCTGAAAGAAAACCCTCTGTAGCCACCGTAAAATAAAACGTGCAGAAAATTCTGCATGGATGCAAAGTAACAAAAAGAAGATAGAAATAGAAATGCCATAAGTTCACTAACAGAAGCCTGAACATTCATAGAATGTAAACCAAAATTCCAGCAAGCATATAACCAGCCAGTCGCGAACCAAATCCAAAAACCAAAAACCATAGCCAGAATTCCCAAATAAGCAAAAAACGCTAAGCCCATAGATAGGGGGCATCCAAAACATCACCATGAATTAGAGTGTAGATACGGGGAGGAGGAGTGTCACCAATGATAATACCAAGATACCCCTTCTTAGCTAACCAATCCGCAGGAAAGTTACTTTCTTTATGAGTAAAAGTGTATTGAATAGTAATATAAGAAGTGGCCACCACCTTTCTGATCTGGTTCAACAAAATTATAATAGTCTAAAGGGGTTTTATCTTACCTGTTAGTATGTGAAACAATTGTTGAGCATATGTTTCCATCACAATATTTAAAAAGCCATAAGAAATTGTAACATTCAAAGAAGCCAAAACTGCCAATGTCTCAGTTTCCAGAGAAGACGAAGCAAAGCGGGGAAAAGTAAAGAAAACAAGGCATTGCCCTTTTATATCTCGGAACAATCCTTTTATCCCTGCAGCTTCCCTACTAAAGCTTCCATCAATATTAACTTTAATCCTACCGTGGGAAGGTTGACTCCAATTTATCAAAATTGGTCTCCTACCATTCCCAGGTTGAAGCGAGTTATGAGCACCACCACCAGCTTTAGAAGCTTTAAGAAAATTAGCCACAATGAGAGTAACAATATTATGAGGCGTGTGGTGAAAGACTTCATATTTATGGTTATTTCTAGTCACCTGACAGTGACTTTATATATGCAAGAATTTATGAACCCAGATTTATATATTTATACTGATTTTGTAAAGTCACAATTTCAAACGCAAGTATACGTATCGCTCAAGTAATAAATAGCTCTAGTGGAGTCCCGTTTATCGATCCCACAGGGAAGCGAGGTAATAGGTCCTTAGTCAAATTCTAGTCTACTACAATTAGTCCTTAGTTTGGAATGTCGATTAAAATGATGTTTTATCTAGCAACTACTCCTAAATGCAAGTGTTAAATGTAAAGATAGTAACTAAAACTAAATGCAAATATTAATTCTAAAGATAACCCTTTTTGGATGAATTGGTTTGGAGAATTTTGATATTACAAACTATTATTCTTATGTAATGAATTAGATAATGTAAAGAAATGAGATGCATTAAATATTGTATATGCCAAATAGGAGCAATCATATTCTTTACCCTTTGGTCCAGGCATAAAGAACATTGACTAATCCTATGCTTGGTTACTGATT
>NW_018165101.1:54399-55016 GCF_001263595.1 Phalaenopsis equestris
CATCACAAAGCACGAAGAAAACACAACGGAAACTTCATTTAACCAAAGCAAATCCACTAGATATGTGTTTACAAAAATCAAAAGATAATGAAGAACATAATACTTAGCCTTTTCCCTTTGAAACAAAGATAAATATCTCTCCCACAAAGTCTCCCACCAATCCATGCAATACTAGAACATCTACTTACAAATTCTCTCAAAATCTCCTCTCCAATCTCTCCAAAAGGGTAGAAATCTATATTTCTACTCCTATTCTAAAAGCCCTAAACTTTCTCCACACTTTTCCTAACATTCCTCTCACATAAATCTCTTTTTTTTCTAACTTAAATTTGTTCTTTTAAAGTGTAGGGACGAAGTCTGAAGAGTTGCCACAAGCACCCTTCCAAAATGCATCCAAATACATTGAAATTCAGCCCAAAACCGTCTCGGGCGCTGTCGGAGGGCTCGAGGGCGCTGTCGGCCAGCTTTTTAGTCATTTTTTCGGTCTTCTTGGGTAAATCTCGCCGTCGGCGGGCAGACTGCGCAGCTCCACCGTTTGGCTCCGTTTTAGCTCAGTTTCACCCCATTTCAGTTGCGTTGTGTTCCTAACAGATAGCCCTACAAAATAAGCATGAAAA
>NW_018165101.1:57123-57933 GCF_001263595.1 Phalaenopsis equestris
AATAAGAAGTTAAGAAATCACCTCCCTCATGACACATAAAAAGCAAATCAAACCACTAACAATCCAAACATCTACCAAACATCAAGCAAACAGATCAATCTACACTAAAGCAACTACAATACAACACTAACAATCACGACTCTTAAGCATACTAAATCAAACCACACAGATAACTATGGGTTGCTTCCCATAAAGCGCTTGATTTAACGTCGCTAGACCGATAAATGATTCCACCTGGATCAAAATTCCAATTAAGTAATACTTGATCAATAGCCCAATTTTTTTCCAGATCCAGGGATTCCTACAAAGTCCTCGAATTTAAAATTTTCTTTCAGCTCTTCCTCTTCATATTGATTCATATCCTTGTTCCTCAAATTTCTTTCTAGATCCAATATTCTTCTAGTAATTTTCTCAATTTGCATATTAATATCATCCTTGAAATTTATAAGAAATGGATCTTTATATGATGTTCATAATCTCCCAAATTTTGGATTAGATTCTCTCTAGATACTTCAGATTCTAGATCAATATCTTCTATGTTACTCTTCTGTTTCAAATTATCTTCCAATTCTTCAGGAATTCTTCCATTGATCTTTCAATTTCCTTGTCCTTATCTCTCAACTCAAAGCTCTTTTGAAGCAAATTCTCGAATTCTCTTCTAAATATCAGTTCAATAATTTTAAATTGCTCATAATTCAATTCCTTAGGATTTATCTCAGAGTCACTAGGTAAAATCTCTGGGGGTAATTGTTAATTGCATTAATAATCTGCCCCAACATCAGAATCTCATTCATTTTGTTCGTATACCAC
>NW_018165101.1:58557-59568 GCF_001263595.1 Phalaenopsis equestris
AAATCCTCAAATTCTCTTCTAAATATTAGTTCAATAATTTTAAATTGCTCATAATTCATTTCCTTAGGATTTATCTCAGAGTCACTAGGTAAAATCTCTGTGGGATAACTATTAATTGCATTAATAATCTTTCCCAGCATCATAATCTCATTCATTTTGTTCCTATACCATGGAATATTGCATTTAGTGACTTTGAATAACTCTTTCATAGGAGATCTTTTACTGATTTCATCATTCAATTCAGGTTCATCTTGTGATTGAGTCAAATATGAAGATATAGAGACTGGTGGTGTATATGAATTCACCAAATATATAGGTTTTAAAATTGTATGAGGTAAGTTCATTTTAAGGTCATGAAATTTTTCAACAGATGAAAGTTAAAGTTTACTATTTTTGGTAACGTCCATCGTTTCACACCTCTCTTTAACATACATACAGTCTTCTTTAAACAATATTTTAGACTCATCATGAAAGCCCATTTTGATCTCATCTGTTAACTTACTCTCAAAACTTTTCTGGAAATAGTTTTTACTTAGATAATCAATTTTATCCATCTAAAAACAATCATCATCATTTCTCTCAGCTGGATATTTCATAGCCTTTAAAACATCAAAAGTGGTTTCATGGTCATTAATATTCATAGTTAACTTTCCTTTTTTCACATCTATCATAGCTTGTCTCGTAATAAGAAAAGGTCTCCCCAAAATAATGGGATATTCTTTATCTTCCCCCATATTTAATACAATAAAATCCATATGAAAGATAAATTTATCCACTCACATTAATGCTCGATCCTAAATCACATAAAGCTTTTCCACATAATCTTTTTCCAATTACACAAGGAATTGTAATGATACAATGATCTTTAAGTTTCCGAGGAAAATTTTTCTGAAGTATAGCGCTGCACTCCTCACTTAGTGCAACTGTCTCGTAATCCCCAAATTTTCTTTTCTTGTTTAATATCTTCTTCATAAATTTTGCATAACTTGGCATCTATTTCAAAGCTTCAGC
>NW_018165101.1:60254-60746 GCF_001263595.1 Phalaenopsis equestris
CCAACTTTCATTAGGATTTGCATGATTATTTTCCCATTTTTGGTTTCCACCGTCAGTAGTATGATTCCAGTTAAAATTAGGATGATTCTCCCAACCTGGGTTGTAAAAGTTAGAATATGGGTTGTTTATGGTATTTAAAGTCTCATAGGATAAGTTAGAATCAATCATATGCCCTAATGAACTTTCCTCACTTACTGGAGTAAATTGAGTTTGGTTCATTCCAAATTGGTCCAACTTCTTTGATATTGCAGCAACTTAAGATGAAAAAATTGTAATCACACCTGAATCATGAACACTAGCTACTTTTTTAGGATTTACCCTTGTAGAGGGCCATTGATATTTGTTTGCAGCTATATTTTCAATTAGTGCATACGCTTCATCAAATGGTTTTGACATTAATGATCCACCACTAGCAACATCAATTATAATCCTAAGGGATTCTACTAACCCATTATAAAAAGTTTGAATGATTAACCAATCAGGCAGAGCATA
>NW_018165101.1:60854-61596 GCF_001263595.1 Phalaenopsis equestris
TGACATACCGTTATAATGAAATATAGCACAAAGTTCTATAAAATTTGATAAATGTAAATAGGGATCCTCCAAAGGAGTTCCCCCCAAACTGATTGTTCTGCACCAGTTGGATAATCTCAGGATTTATTTCAAACGAGTCAGCTTCTATGAAAGAGTTTTGTATACTTGAGTGAATTTCATCTGTCGTAGAATTTACGTAATCCCTCAATGAAGTATGATGATTTTCCATGTTATTATCTTGAAAGTTTTCCATTTCCATTTCTAGTTTTTCGAGTCCTCTTGATATTTTTATTTTTTTATTTTTTTCAAACGCGGGATTTTAAGACACAAGTCCTGCAGATCCTTTGTTTCGCATACGCAAAACAACAAACAATACATTTACAATTAAACAAATAACAGATGAAATATATTCACCACAACAAAACATTTTCACGAACACCTTATTTTTCACACAAACAGTTTGTTTTAACACCTTTCACACAACAATTTTTACAACACTACAGTTTTCCAAGTCTAAGCCTAATTACTTCAACTAAAATTCTCCTAAAATTCTTACCGAAGCTTCCCGGCAACGGCACTAAAAACTTGAGAGCGACTTTATATATGCAAGAATTTATGAACCCAAATTTATATATTTATACTGATTTTGTAAAGTCACAATTTCAAACGCAAGTATACGTATCGCTCAAGTAATACAGAGCTCTAGTGGAGTCCCGTTTATCGATCCCACAGGGAAGCGAGG
>NW_018165101.1:61857-62177 GCF_001263595.1 Phalaenopsis equestris
TGTATGTGTCAAATAGGAGCAATCCTATTCTTTACCCTTTGGTCCATACATAAAGAACATTGACTAATCCTATGCTTGTTTACTGAATCCGTGGCTAGGCTGGGAGGATACCGGCTCTCACTTCGGAGCTCCTAAGTAGGGCAAACATCTTCGCTTCAGTACTCAAACAATAGGACAAAATTAGGTATTTTAGTCTGTCACCCTAAAATCTCCAATTCTACGCCCATCAAAGTATATTTCCCTATTTATTTGCATTCAACTCCCATGAACTTAACCATCCATGGAATCTGAATGTGGTTCTATTTTGTTGAGAATTACAC
>NW_018165101.1:62364-87446 GCF_001263595.1 Phalaenopsis equestris
TATTTTCAAACAAGAAGAGAGAGTAAGAGAAGCCCATCACAAAGCACGAAGAAAACACAACGGAAACTTCATTTAACCAAAGCAAATCCACTAGATATGTGTTTACAAAAATCAAAAGATAATGAAGAACATAATACTTAGCCTTTTCCCTTTGAAACAAAGATAAATATCTCTCCCACAAAGTCTCCCACCAATCCATGCAATACTAGAACATCTACTTACAAATTCTCTCAAAATCTCCTCTCCAATCTCTCCAAAAGGGTAGAAATCTATATTTCTACTCCTATTCTAAAAGCCCTAAACTTTCTCCACACTTTTCCTAACATTCCTCTCACATAAATCTCTTTTTTTTTAACCTCAATTTATTCTTTTAAAGTGTAGGGACGAAGTCTGAAGAGTTGCCACAAGCACCCTTCCAAAATGCGTCCAAATACATTGAATTTCAGCCCATAACCGTCCCGGGCGCTGTCGGCGAGCTTTTCTGTCGTTTTTCCATCTTCTTGGGTAAATCTCGCCGTCGGCGCCATTTTGGCACCGTCGGCGGGCAGACTGCGTGGCCCCGTCGGCGGGCAGACTGCGTAGCTTCACCGTTTGGCTCCGTTTTAGCTCTGTTTCGCGTCATTTCAGTTATGTTGTGTTCCTAACAGATAGCCCTACAAAATAAACATGAAAACAACATTCCTTTAAAGTGTAATCTCATTCAAAAATATGCAAGAAGTGTAAAAGAGATTAAGCATCGAAAGACTTATTGAAAGGTGACAGGGCAAAATTTCATTTCTTGTTTGTTTTTGCTCCAAATTGCACCGTTTTTGCATCTTTTTGCTCCAATGACCATACTTCATTATACCTGCAACAAAACATCAAAAATACTCTTCTTTAAAGTGCAATATCATCAAAATCAGTATAAAATAGGTATGAAAATCTCAACATATTTTCCTTTGGTCACCACCCAGATAAACCCGAGAACAATGCAGGAAAATAGAGAAAATAGAAATGTTTGTTTTGAGAGTGTTCAGTTTCTTTCCAAATGGCAAGGATACTTTTTAAACATAAATTTATAGGCCAACGTTTGCCAAAATAGCACCCCAGCCATTGCCAAACTTCTCTAGCAAAAGTACAATCATAAGAAAAGATGAGTGGAAGATTCAACCTCTTTTCTTACAAATATAGCAAAAGAAAGCAAGCCTCAAACCCTTCATTTTAAGAATATCATCAAGAGGAAGGAAATTATGAAAAAAATCTCCAAAGAAAGAAAGAGATAGAAGGGGAGACAAATTGGTGCCAAATATAATTACTCCATTTCCACTGAGGAAAGTTGTATAACCAAGAGTATATCATTTTAGTGATAAATACTCTAGAGTGAAATTTCCACATAGGGACATCCTTGGTATCAGCATTAATTGGGATATTAGCAATGGAAGGAGCCACCTCCCCAACTAAAGACAACAATTTAGGCAAATTCCAGCACCCATCAATCCAACAGTCCAAAACAAGAAGATCAGCCTTAGAAGGAGAGTGAGCCAAATTCGAAAATAGAGATGTTCCCCAATGATCATTCCAGTAAGAAATTTGCCCATCACTCACATCCCAAAAAATGAATTGAGAAGCCACGTTACGAGCAAGAGTAATGGCCTTACAAATTTTAGAATCCCCATTTTTCCAAGTGATAGTGGAAGGACGATTATAGGTGCAGTATTTATGATGCATATATTGAGACCATTACGAATCTCTGGCTCTAAATTTTTACCAAAGTTTGCACATGTTTATGTCAATGATATGGTGAAAGGTTATAAACCCAAGTCCCCCAGAAGAACACGACTTACCACTCTTCTTCCAGTTAGCCCAAATCTTGGAAGAGTTATTGCCTCTCTAAAGAAACTTGTTAAAAAGAACCTCAAGAGTTGTCTGAGTGCTCTTTTTAATTTTAAGCACCTGCATCGAGTATAAAGGAAGGCTACATAACACACTCTTAAGAAGATTAAGCCTACCCCCATTAGACAAAAATGTATTTCTCCAATCATTGATTTTGGATTTAATTTTGTCCACAACTTTATCCATTTGAATTTGTTTCTTTCTCCCCCTTAGAAAGTTCACCCCAAGGTACTTAAGAGGAAGCTTGACAATTTTACGACCAGTATAATTAGAAGCCCAAGTTTAAATATTATGATTAAACTTGTTACCAAAGTATATAAGGCATTTAACCAAGTTAAAGTGAAGGCTAGAAGCAGCCTGAAAATCTTTTAACAAAGTCATAGTTTCTTTAATAGAAGGCTTACTAGCATTAGAGAATAAGATAGCATCATTAGCATAAGCTAGTGGCTAATCTCAATTTGTCATTTATCAGAGTATTAAAAATGAGGATGATTCAAATGCAATTTGTTGACAAGCCTTGAGAGATAATCAAACACAATAATAAAAATGGTAGGCGAGAGAGGATCTCCCTGCTTAATGCCTCTATGAGCAGAAAAATAGTCATAAGATTTACCATTTATAAGAACACTATAATGGTTATTGGCTAACCATCTTTTAATGAGTAAGCAAAATTCTCTTTTGAAGCCTTTAGCCTGAAGAAAGTTAGGGATGAAGTCCCAACTGATAGTATCAAAAGTCTTCTTGATATCAAGTTGAAAAATCATATTACCCCCTCTACATTTCTTATCAAGGTCTTCAATCAATTCCTGAGCAAGCGAGATATTATTCGTAATATCTCTACATTTGAGGAGGTATAAAATGCAAGAGATGAGGTTGCAGCCTATTAACGATAATCTTACTCAACACCTTAAAGATAACAGTGGTGAGAGAGATAGGGAAAAAGTTATCCCAAGTAATTTTGTCATTTACTTTAGGAATAAGAACAATCAAAGCAGAGTTGAAGTAATTGTCAGGATATTCCCCCAGAAAGAAACTCTGTATAGCATTAACAATTTCCTTCTTTATGATGTCCCAACATTTGACATAAAAAGATGAGGAATAGCAGTCAGGTCCAAGGGACTTGTTGGAGCTTATGGACTTGAGAGTAGAAATAATTTCATTTTCATCCGGAAAATGGGCTAAAGAAAGACTATTAATGTAATGTAATCAAATTCATCAACAAAACAACAAAAACATTAGAGTCAACAGGGTTGATTATAGGGTTGTGTTGATAAAGCTCAATGAAATAACGCACCGCACTATCCCCAATATCATCCAAATCAATTAAGGTTTGACCCTCAGCATTCTTAATCTTCAAGATGCAATTCATGTTCCTTTTATGCTTTAAAGTGGCATGAAAATAGTTAGTATTTCTATCCCCAACAGTAAAATAAATATCATTAGCTTTCTATTGAGGTAAAGCTTCCTCCATATTAATAGCTTCTAATAAAGTTAAATAAGCATGAGTAGTAGGATTCACCATATCAAGAGTACAAATATCTTTAGTCTTCAATTGATCAACCACATATTGAGCCTCCAAAACTTTATTATGGAAATTACCAAAAACCTAGTGGTTCCACTTACGGAGCTTAGCAGCCAATTTTTTATGCAATTGTCAAAGAATAAACCAAGGAGTTCCAACACTGTCATACGTCCAAACCTATTGCACAGTACTTAGGAAAGTATCATGAGAAGTCTAAATCTTAAGAAATTTAAATCTAGATATAACAGGCTTATCAATAAAAGCAGGAGTGAGAAGAATATGATTGTGAATAGAGGAAGCATAGCTTAAATGTTGAACTTTGGAAATAGAAAAGTATAAAGAAAAGCGGAGTTAGCCAAGAAACGATCAAGCCTTTGTTGAAGAAAACCTCTCCTCCAAGTTAAAGGAGATCCAGAGTAGCATAGATCGAAAAGACCAGCTCCTGCAATAGAATTACAAAAGAGATTAAGAAGAGAAATGTCAAATCTGCCACCACTTTTTTTCTCAGACGGTTTCATAATCATGTTAAAATCCCCTCCAACAAACAAGTTTTCAAAGATGGAACCACCCGAAATTTCTAGCTTCTGCCAAAATAAGAATTTTTCAGGCAAAAGAGAGCTGGCATAGAGCGGTCAAAAAGAAAAGGAGCCCCCCCCCCCCCCCCCAAATAAATTGCACCATATGGAAATGAGTTAAAACAAATTGCTCCTTATCTTCAATAATCGATAAAGTAATTATGTGCTTCCAAAAGACCCAAATTTTGTTATTTATGTTGCAGTGAGACTGATAGCCTTTAAATTTATTCAAAATCATGTTTCTATTGACATTGACAAGAGGCTCCAGAATGGCAAAAATAAAAATTTTATGAACCCTACAAATATATTTAAGCCTATTAAGGGAGGAAGGGTCCACGACTCCCCGAATATTCTAGACCATAATATTAAACATTATGTCTTATGTCAGCCCTTCTAGAAGACCTAGAAGGGTTGGCTAATTGTTCTCCATCTAAATAATAGATACATTCTTGAATATGTTGCCAGCATTTAAGCTTGAGAGTTCATTATTCCTTTTTGCTTTCTTTTTAGCATGCTTTTGTATCTGCCACTCACTCTCCAAAGTGTTTTGGGCAAGTTGAAGAGGGTCATGTGATATTTCCATGAATGTGGGTGGAAACAAAACTTGTTCATTGTGTTGCTCCTGATTTTCAACCATGTTATCCCTGGAAGATTAGTAGTAGTATAAGTAATAGGAACGTTACTATTAACGGTTAAATCTGGTGGAACAGATTCAGAAGTATCAGCATTGCCCTCTCTCTCATTATGTTGAGCTTGCACTTATATAACATTATTAGTTAACAGAGCTTTCATATTTGGTTCAAAATTTTGCAAAGGCCTATCATCTTCCTTTTCTTGCTCACTTCTAACTGGGGGATTATGTGGTTCGATATTATTGCTAAGAGAAGGTGGTTTAGTGCTAAAGGATTCTTTAAGTTGAATGTTTAGACGATAACAATTGGAGGTGTGATGGCCAAACATTGAACAATGGGTGCAATATGAGGAATGCCTCTCTATTTCAACCGGTTGCTAATATCCCTAATGCTTAGATCCAATCCAAATCTCATCATAAAAGGGCTGAGTGATATCCTTTTTTCACTAAAACACGAGCCTCGGAGGGTCTAGTAATAATGAAAGTAGCACTATCCATTTTTAATGGTTTATCATATGCAGCAGCAAGAGAAAACAAGACTTCGTGGTTAAATAAGTGTAATGTGAGCCCAGGAAAACAAATCCAAACAGGTAAAATAGACAATTCTGCTTTAGGATCAAAGTTAATGGACCATTTAAGGAATTTCATAACACGGCTTTCAATTTTCAAAGTCCTTTTTGCAAACAACATCGTATAGTCCTCATTGTTAGCTAACTGAATCAGAATATCTCTACCATCTAACACCCAACCTTCCACCAGCCCCTTAACTTAAGTAATTCAAACTCTTTCCTGATAAGCTCTAATTTTGGAATCCCATGAGAAAATTTTCCTACGAAAGCCAAACGGCAAGAGGAAGCCAAAATATTTTATTCTACTTCAGAGATAAACATTGTCAATTTGCCATTTTTTTCCAACTTTCTTAACAAACGAATACTTTCCACCAACATTCAGAGTGTCATGAAAGCCTTGCAAAAACATAAAAGAAACAAGAGAGCAAGATGTCACCCCGCCTCCCTCTAAAACCACCTCAAAAAAGGAACGACAAGCAGACGACATAACGAAAAACAAAAGTTCGTGAAAGTAAATCTGAAAAGGAGAGATCTCACCAACTATTAAAGAGAAGAGGGAACTCGAAATCGCCCAAAATTCCAGAGCCGAAACGAACCCTAGACGCCGTCATACTTTCGTATAAATCAAGACTATATATATATAATCCATATTTTTAACCTTTTTAAAACTATTCTTTGTAGAATACGATCAAAGTAAAGGAGCAATCACATTAATTGTATAAAGTTTTAACATGGTAAGGTGGAATCACAATCGCAAGCATAATATAGTAATGCATTACAACAAAATCTAGTAGAAAACACCATGATTTTTTTATCAACATCCAAATCATATTTGAATTTAAAACAAAATTGAATCTCATTGAAACAAGGGATAAAAAGAGTCCAAAGTTTGTCTAAATTAAGGAGAGTACACCTATACTTCATAATATTATAGCAAAACATTGTCACCGTAGAGTTAGTTTAATAATATGTACAAGTTGATTCAAGTTCAAATAAAATAAATTTGATGATTTTAATAATACACAACTATAGAATATATTTATTATTAACTATATGACATATTGTCAAAAAAAAGTTCTTCATCTAAGAACAGGTCGTGTTCAGTTTGTTTTAACTTGAAATTAATAAATAATTAAATAATAATATTTATTTATATTATTTTTATATTAATTTTATATGTATTAATAATGCTAAAAATTATTATTTGTTTTAATAATATTTTAGTTTTATGATTATAAAAGATTTAAGTTTAGAGCACGGAGTCCCTTTCTTTGATTTAGGAATTATATATGCAAATACTACTCTGAGGTTTCTCCGAAAAAAAATTAGTAATTTCTTATTTATTGGAGAAATTATTCCATACGGACATTGTCTGATCTCGTAATTTCTTATTTATTGGAGAAATTATTCCATACGAACATTGTCTGATCTCTGCATGCGGTGTCCGATCTCCACCGTCGATCACCGCGATCAAATATATATTTTAAAAAAAAAAATTTTAAGTGGGGCCCATCGAAATTACATTTTTGCGGTGATCAACGGTGGTCTCCACCGTCGATCACCGCGATCAAATATATATTTTTTTTTAAAAAAAAATTTAAGTGGGGCCCATCGAAATACATTTTTGCGGTGATCAACGGTGGTGATTGGATACCACATGCATCTTTTCATGCGTTGTTGTCCGTATAGAATAATTTTTCTATTTAGTGGGGTCGCTGCTTATGTAAATACTTAAAAAATGGGTGGTATATGTGTAAGTGGCCCCACAATACCAGTTGCTCAATTCTTCAGTTGCCCAGGATCCCGCCTAATTCTCTTTTAGACGTAGTCCCATGTCGCCTGTATTGGAAGAAATTTCAATTAAAAATCCTATTTAAATATAAAAATGAAAGAAAAAAGCGGAGAAATTATTTAATTTCCCGTATTTTTGGGACATATTTTAAAATAAAAAATTTAATTATTTAAGATTTACCATATTTTGAAAAATATTTAATAAAATTTCAATTTGAGCTCGTTCATGTTACATGGTAATAACAATTAAATGTTCATAAGCTTAAATATCATTTAATTTGATGTAATTTAATATTAATATTATTTTTAATTTAATGTTAATATTTCTCTTTTAAATGTAATTTAATTTAATGAAATTAGATGTTCATGAGCTTAAATATTAGATGTTACATAATAATTTAAAAAACAGTATTAAATAATATTGCGTTCATATTATATAAAAATGTTATTTTAATAAATATTTCATAAAAATTATTGCAGGTTTTTTAAAATTTATAAATACTTTTAAATTATATAATTTTACATATTTAAATAAATACTATTAATAATTGTAACGGCAATGCAATCCTCCGTTGTGACGGCGATTGGACGTCCGTTAGGTGGCACGAATGCTCCCTCTCGTCATTTCTTCTGAAGGATAAGATGCCGGCCTTCATTCCAGAAGAATTTGGTGGTCGACGGTAGCTCCTCGGTCTTCTGGTGCCGCATCATCTTCCGCAGTTTCGTTCTTCTTTCGTATCCCTCCTGTAAATCTCTCCCTGTCCCTCCCTACAGTGTTTCTGTTTTATTATTTCAAACCTAGATGTAGGTTTATAGATGCAATCGAATAAGGTTATTGGCGGCTTTTGGCTAGATCGGTAAAATATAAACATAGATTTTTGATCGTGAAGAGGTTTTCATTTCGTATAGGATGGATTGGGTACGAATCTCTTGCAGGTTAGTTTCCTCCAGGAATGGATTCCGGGGAGGTCGTGTTTTTAATTTCATTTGCTTCCTAGTTATGCTATAGTTTTAAATGTGTGATCTTAATTCTTTTATTTTTTGGATGGTTGTATGCATTAGGAAAGGACTGCTGTATATCTCATTTTCCATAAAACTGGTGTTTTCCATTAAATTAAATGTGTTCTTATCTTTTCCTAAACTAATTCCAACAAATAAGGAATAACCTTGTGCCTAACTCCATTGTTTAGGAGCAACCTTATCCTTCCTAAACTAATTCTGCAAACAAAGAAAATTCAAGTTTATATTAAAAATATTAAATTATCCAAAAAAATGCTCAAAATTCAAAAGTCATCTATATCTTGCTATTCTTATCTCCATCAAACAACTGAAATTTTTTGTCTCCCAAATTTAATCATCAAATTTCTAATTGAATATTGCTGTGTTCCTATACACCTATTTACTAGGTCTTACTCTCTAACGTTTTGTGCTGTCATTTTTCCAATGAGATCCTCCAGATCACCACTCACTAATTTTAACTCATTTGCTCCTATAAATGAGAACTCTTATTGAATTTTAGCCTCCTAGTCATGTTTAATTTTTATTTTCTTCCTTTTAGTCCTTTGATTTTAATTGTGTTGTGATGACCCATCTGACAAAACTATGAATCAATAGGGATGATACTTCTACTTTTCGGACTCCTTGTTGGAATTCTTTGATTTCATGTGTTCTTGACCCCCTTCCAATGGCAGAACAATCGATTTATTGATTAGATATTTTTTTCCCCTAGTTTTACAAACTCAAAGTTTTGTTGTATTCTAAAAAAGATTACATTCATAACAAAAATTATGGACTATTTGGAATTACATACTTACATCTAATGATACAACTTCACAGGTTACCTCGTAGGTGAAACAACAAAGAAGACAAACCTAAGATTTCCTTTCCAAGTGATATAGGGAGCATTAATCTTTTGGAACTATTTTAGATTATACCATTCTAATGTTGAGTAGTTATTAACCAACTCTTTCAACCAAAGTTGCAAAGATAAGGTTATTTTCATTAGTTAAACTTAAATTAGTGTTAATAAAATTTTAGTTTAAGCTTAAGGTGGATCAATCCTTCCCTAATAATTATAGTTTTTTTATTGTGAATTCTGAGTGTAGCTTCAAATGAGCTGATGCAATTTCTTATTTTTTGTAAACTAGGAAATGTATGTCAAGAAGCACAAACTATTTATCTATTACTTCAAGTTTATTTGTTCTATCATAGCAAGATATCTCCAACCTTTCTTTTACCTTGAAGGGAAGATATTCTTTTCTTCTTTTTGTGTGTTCTTCTCAACTTACTTTATCTTCTTAATAAATTGTCTACTACTTGATTACTGTCATTTTTTAAGATATTTTGTGGTGGAGCAGATGATGGTGTTGTTATCTTAGTAGTGAGACCTTCAAAGGCTACGATAGTTTGGCCATTTGTTCCTTCACCAGAGCCGTCTGTTTGGTTTTATTCATACATGAAGCCCTTCAATTATTATTTTTAATTTCTTCTTATAATTATAGTCCCTAGGTTTTTTTTTTTCTCTTATGAAGTCTTAGTGCTATAGGATCAAATTATGATTCAGAATTGGATGATTGAAAGACTTTTGAAATCGATAATAATTTTTAGTACAAATGTGATATAGTGTGATACTTTTAAACATTATGATGAGAGTCTATTATAAGATGAGCTATTGATTTCTTGCTATATTAATTTTAACTTATTTTTATCTTTTGCGAGGTGGTTGCTATGTTACCATTTGCTAAATGTCCATAATGGCTACATTACCTGTAGTTTTTGTGGTTGATTTAGCTCTCACGTTATTGCTATAGTATTCAAATGGAGAGGAAGATTGTTAATCTTTTGTGAGAGTCGAATACTTTCTATTACAAGAAATAGCCTATTTATAGGAAAAAAGCAATGAAAACTTTGAATTTGATCTCATAATCCCAAAATCTATATCAAATAAGGAATAATCGTATTAACGACCGCACAGTTTAAGAACAGTTACATTTTTTCTAAACTGACTCTACAAAAGAAGAAAATTTAAATTTAAATTCAAAAGAACTTATCCAAAACAAGTTTAAAGTTTAAAATTGTTTATCTAGCTATCTCTATCATGAGCTAATGGTCTAAAATATCTTCCTTCTTGATCTTGATTATTAGACATCCAATTGATTCTCGTTTTTTATCCTGGGGCTGGGACTCCTGAATACTTGATGTTCCTATTCAATGGAATGATTTGAAAAATTGTTTCACTAAGGTCTTCCTGGATCAACTTGACATGGGATTGAGGTAATGAGATCTTTGCTTATGCTTCTTTTCCTTAGGCTTCTTTTCTTTAAACTTGCAATTTTTCTGTTGTTCTTAGTTTTTGGTTGTTGCGGCTGATCTGATTTTTCTCCTTAATGGCAATTGACCTTTTAACTAGCTTTTGAAATCTTTTCAATTGAAAATGATTTATACTCTGTGTTGAGCTCGTTCAATACTGCTTTATACTTCATAAAAAAGTATTTTTCCTTTCAAGGGTATTCTTGAACCAATGACCTATATATGAAATTTCGCAATATACTTATGCAAAAAAAAATTCTCATTTTGTTACTTTTGAGCATTGTATTCGCTTCTCATGAATACTGAGATAAATTGAGATGAAAATAAAGATTTAAAATTTGACCATATCAATTTTAATAGGTCATGGTGTTTTGATTCAACATTCTACCATATGATCACATATGAGGACATCTTAATTTGAACAGAAGAAATCTTCTGTGCAATGTATTCCAAACTAAATAAAAGTTTCTTTCAGAATGATCAACCTAATTATCCAACTTTTTAGCATTGATTGCATTTTTGTATATTGCAATTTCTAAATTTATATCTACTTTGAATGGAAGTTGGTGTCAAGGTGGTGTGGTTTTGTACTTCTCCTTCCTCATCACTAGCTGACATTTCAAGAGCACCATCTTCTTTCTTATTTGGTAATATGATTTTCCTTTCACAAGGATCATGGCTAGTATTAGCAACATTTTTTTATTTTTGAAAGTATTAGTCTTTTTGTAAGAATCATTCATAAGGTTGATCATAAGGCACTCTTTTGTGTAGAAATTTATTTCTAAACCTCGTTGGTTAAATATGGGGTCTCTTCTTGTAAATTAGATTCATTGGCTGCAATAGTTTGACAAGTGGGCTGCTTTTATTGTTTTTATTATTTACAAGTATACCTATAAATCAAGATTCCAGGCTCTAATACTACTTGATCCAGAATATGATAATAGTATGATTAGATGTCAGGCCTGGTTCTTTTATCCAAAACTGAGGAGGATTAATATGGCAATCCTTCCTTTTTACTCTAGATGCAAAGAGGGTTCATGTTTCAAGAATCAATATTATTAGTTAGTCTTGATGGATCTTTTAATTGTAGAATAAGAAATGAGATCCTTTAACGATAGAGTTTATGACGACCTTTACAATAGAAATCTTAGATTTAAGTTATACTTACTGTTTGATGATTGACAAAATGTGATCAAGCTATGGGATATGGTGCAAAGGAAACAAAGAGGAGAGTAATGCATTAGGGAGTTAAAGTATTAGATGGAAAACTAGATGTGAGATTAGCTTTACTAAACCTTTTTGTATACCACTTTTGTCTTGCAGTAGCTTGATCTCTTTTGTTTTGATCTTCCTTCTTCACTGACATTAGTTTCATCTTCATCTTCTCCATGCTTTTGATGTTGCCTTGTTCCTCAAAAGCTTCTGAGCTCCTTTTCTCCTTTCTCTTATTCTTGATTAGAGAGAGTAGAGAGAATGTGTGTATTGAGAGAGGTAGTAGGCTTTGTAAAAGGTTGTTTAAATAGTTTTGATTCAATTAATAGGGAGACTTCTTGTATTCAATCTACTCGTATTTAGTTGAATAATTGAATTAAAAAACCTTTTTATAAACTTGTTATCTGTAGACTTCTAATGTCCTAGATAAGTGTTAAATCTAAATAATGATGTACTTACAAGGGATTAGCCCTTTATCTTAAGCATGAAATAAGTTATCAAATGACTGATTTTCCTTGTCATAATAATCACCCATGCTTTTTGAATAAATCCTAATTTAAAATAGCATTCTCTCTTGTCACATCTTTGTTGGCTTACACTTACAATTTGTCAGGAGTTTTTGTGCGTCAAATTCAAGAATTCTTGAATCCCTCTTGAATCTGGTTGTTATAGTCCTTCATATGCCTCCATGTAGTTTTATGTGTTTATTTGGACTTTAAAGTTAACTTTTGATTTTGATATTTAGCATTAGTTTAGGACTTTGATTTGGGCTTGAGTTTTGACTTGGTTAGTTGACATTGAAGCCTTATGGATATTTCGAACCTAAAAGGTTGTTTAAATAGTTTTGATTCAATTAATAGGGAGACTTCTTGTATTCAATCTACTCGTATTTAGTTGAATAATTGAATTAAAAAACCTTTTTATAAACTTGTTATCTGTAGACTTCTAATGTCCTAGATAAGTGTTAAATCTAAATAATGATGTACTTACAAGGGATTAGCCCTTTATCTTAAGCATGAAATAAGTTATCAAATGACTGATTTTCCTTGTCATAATAATCACCCATGCTTTTTGAATAAATCCTAATTTAAAATAGCATTCTCTCTTGTCATATCTTTGTTGGCTTACACTTACAATTTGTCAGGAGTTTTTGGGTTTCAAATTCAAGAATTCTTGAATCCCTCTTGAATCTGGTTGTTATAGTCCTTCATATGCCTCCATGTAGTTTTATGTGTTTATTTGGACTTTAAAGTTTTGATTTTGATATTTAGCATCAGTTTAGGACTTTGATTTGGGCTTGAGTTTTGACTTGGTTAGTTGACATTGAAGCCTTATTGATATTTCGAACCTAAAAGGTTGTTTAAATAGACTTGAGTTTTTTCCTTTTTTTAAATCAAGATGTATATCCTCTTATTTTCAAATAAGTTTATTGAATATTTTAATGATGAATTTAGGACTTCATTTAACCTTCAAGTGAATCCACCTACAAAAGAGCGTTTTTAAATGAAGTTTTAGTTTATATACCGTTGAGTTTCAATAGAGATTTCTACAAACCGTATTAGTGCTAGCCTTTCATTTTATTTTAGCTTAGGAAATTTAAATATAGATACAATAAAGATAGCAAGGTTTTTATCTGGTAAGGCTCGAGAGAAATATAATCACTATGCTTAGCTCAATTGCTAATATTTTATTAGCGGAAATATTTATAAAGATGGCCCACCCCAAAAAAATATTTTGAATTACAAGTTGTCATTTAGATTGAGAGGCATGGTGACACACAGGGTACCTATGTTGGTCACTACATATCAATTGCAAATGCAGTGCCAGTGAAGATAGGGTTAACAATTTCCTTGGGTCACAATTTTGGTGATGTCTCTTCGTGTTTGGAACAAGCTATACTGCATTACTCATGCTTTTGAGCTTCTTATCTTCAATTTTTTGTAGCGAACACCACGTTTGACATCTGTGTAGTACGCTTTAGGATTAAGGGCTCCACTTGCTAGCGTATTTGGAGTTGGAATTTAAAGTTCCAAACACCAATAATTAAAATAAGAACTATGTTCTATTGATGAAAGAAAAAAAAAACCTTTTTTCTGTTGATGTAAAACAAAAATAAAAACTTGAGAAATTTATGCCTTGAGAAATTTATGCCAAATGATAATTTAATGATCTAAATCAATGAAATTCAACAAGAAATTTAAAATATCCAAAACCCATATTTTGATTGATATTCACAGCTCAAAGAATCTATTACAGCCAAATTAACTAAAATCAATCGCTTTCACAATATCATTATCAAATCTAACTTAGAAAAGCCTCTCAATTTAGGATGATGAATTATTTTGGGAATGGTTCACTCTTCAGCCGCTTATCAAGAAATCCATGCTCGACCAAGCAAATGAGATTGAACAAAAGATGAGATTTTG
The DNA here is from genome assembly GCF_001263595.1 of Phalaenopsis equestris. Lineage (NCBI taxonomy): Eukaryota > Viridiplantae > Streptophyta > Magnoliopsida > Asparagales > Orchidaceae > Phalaenopsis > Phalaenopsis equestris. The sequence goes on from NW_018165101.1 coordinate 76,272, forward strand.
TTAATCAAGAGTCTCCGTGCCTCAAAGTTTTCAAATTTGTAGTTCTCAAGCTTTTCTAAGGTTGACAATTCTAAATCTTCAAAATTGTAGAAATTTTGACATGTTAAGTGGAACCTTAAATAGCCTGTTTTGCTTTATTTTTATTTTCTTCTATTTTTCTGGTTTTTGCTATTGTTTATGCAACATGTTTTGTTTGTATAATTTTACATGTACTTAAAAACAAATTACCTTGTTTATAAAAATATTTAAAATATTTTTAAAAACAACTACCACCATCAAATATGTTTAATTCAAATCAAAACATAAGCAAAATAAAAATAAAAAAATAAATGAAAAAAAATGGTGATCCCAAACACCCCTAAGGCGCTAAAATCTTATAAGAATAACGGCATTAGAGAAAATTTATAGGTGATGTGTAGGATAATCATGCAATCCACAGAGATTGAATGCCTGCTATAGGTCCCCCATTACATGAGTTGAATTCATGCACATAGAGGAAACCCAACAAGCAGTGAACCAAGTAATAACAAACCACACAAAATAAATTGAACTAACCCACGAAATAATAAAGTACAGAACACATCTCATTTTTTTAGAACACATTGCCATCATAAGCTTGTTTATACAAATAATCTAAAAAAACATAAAATCTATGAAATATAAAATTTTAAAATAGATATATAATTTGTGACTAATTTGCTTATCATAGCAACCACATTTTATGCCTTCGACGAGTGTAGACCTTCAAAGCTCCATCAACACCAGCTATGGTGATAAGCATATCTGTCTACAACAAATCTATAACTCATTAGCTAGTGCTATAGATGGTGTGGTCGATAACAGGTGATTGCAGCATCATGTTTTATGGTGCAGGCAGAACAACCATTAACATTGAGAACAATGTCTAGCACAGTGTCTGTCGGCTAACTATCATGTGTCTTGTCTGACATTGTAGTTGTAGCGATTTAGATGATCTTGATGTTGAGAATGACAAATGCAATCACAAAGCCAATTTTTTTTTTAGTTTTTGAGGGATATTTTGTCATTTTTTAAAATATTATGTTTGTCCATAACAAATAATATTTTGTGAATCATCCAATGTTTGATTGGATGATGGTTGCTCATGAGTCGAGCCTTCTGACTCACTTGATTTCCATGTAACTTGGGTGGATGGCAGTGGTTTGATGGTGTACCTATTTCCGGTGATATGTTAAATCACATGTTAGATTATGCTTACGTTGTAGGAAGTGACATTATAACTGGAAGGTAATGGGGTGGGTTATAAGTTGTACTTGATGCCGAGAAGATTTTTGTGAAGTTTTACCAGAGAAAGCAGAAACATGTGACAATGTCTTATCATTTCTGTATGGATCAATCACTCTTCTTAAGAGATACAGTTAAGCATGAACAATTCACAAAATGGTGTAATAGATTAGGTGCAATGGTTTGGAGAAGTTTGAACCTTCTGGAAAGAATTGTATGATAACGAATGCACATTACCATGTGCCTGTTGGAGCTTAGGAACCACAACTGGGAGTGATAGGAATGGCATATGTTGTCTCAGTTTGTGCTCTCTTTGAAGGGATGTTAATGATTCCCTTAGAGTGATTTTCTTGTTGCCTATTTTCATTAATAAAGAATAAATGCAGTTTGTAGTCTTTTAGGTCATCGCAGTGTGTTTGCTGTGCTTATTATTTATAATTTCATATCCACCTATTCATCAAAAGCTTTAAAAAATGCAATAAACTAGTTATAATTAGCATTTTCTGATGTAAGGAAGTCATATAGCTTCTACTTTGAGCTAGTGCTTGCTTTTGTCATGCTTTTGAATAATAATCAGTCATCTTTGATCAATTTATTAGGTGTGAAGATGGGGCTGTCATTCACAAAACTGTTCAGTCGGCTTTTTGCCAAGAAAGAAATGCGTATTCTTATGGTGGGTCTTGATGCGGCTGGTAAGACTACCATCCTGTATAAGCTGAAGCTGGGAGAGATAGTTACGACCATCCCCACCATTGGTACGTGAGTAAATGCAAACAAAAAGCTTATGGTGATCCTTTTCGCCAGAAAAAAACTGCTTGATCTTAACTGTTTTTTTAGTTGATTCATTTATGCATTCTTATTCGCATTCTTGAGTTAATTGCTCTGATCATTTATTGAATTGTTTCATGCGGTTGGATCAATTTGCAGTGATGATTTTATGAGTCCTCTTGGATTTTCTTATTCATGTCAGTTCTATTAGGTCTATTGTGTTTGACTTGATTGGAAGTTCTGTGATCCTGTTAACTTGCAAATTTTCTTATATTGTATCTGTATGCCCTGGTTTCCCTGTTAATATTTTTGTCTACTGATTTTGTCTAGAAATTGTTTTAAGTTGTCTATTACATTTTAAATGCAAAGGTAACATAAGAGATACAGCCTTGTTATTATGTGTGTTTGGAATGATAGTTTCTTCCCTGAACTGGTTTTATTCTTTTGGTGCGAGTTTTGGAAACGTGTATGACTCGGCTTTTCCAAGTAGCGGATAAGCATTTATTGACAATTATTTAACTATGTTGGGGGCAATATTAAAGGTTATTTTTAACGTAAATTTTGTGTTTTAGAACAAAATGATGTATTTTTTGCCAACATTCAGTGCTAACAATGCTGTGACAGCTTTGAAGTTTTCTCTGAGAGTGGATTTTAATTTAGGGGCATTTACATAGATACCACCAAAGTTTTATGTATTTACATATCTAACCAAACTTTAATTTCTACATTTAGACCGCTCAAAATTTTCACATCACATCAAAAATACCACCATTTTAACTTTTAAAAAATGAAATAGACCTTTTCATGCATAAGGAAGGTATATATGTAACATAAGAATTGAGTGGTATGTATGTAAATCTTCTTTTAATTTAAATGTGCTAAAATGTGCTCTTTTGAATCTCTTGTTCCATTTAACTTGGATCAGTATGCATGTAAAAATTACACTGACATGGATGTTTCCCTTTTATCTTTGCATATCATATGAATTCTTGTTTATCTTTTTGTTACATTTTACTTCTTTTAAGACCAAACTTTTCTAAGTTTTTGTGCTCATCCTATGTTGTCAGTCTTCATATAACATATTTGAATTTTATGTAAATAATATTTTTTTCCTCCAAAAACTTGTTCATTGTTCTGTAATCTCCTTGTAAACACAGTTGTATTCAGAGCTAATGTTTTGATATTTATAGAAGGTTTTAATATTGATGTTATTCTCACGTTAAGTTTGTTAGGAATAAAATTAAAATGGTTTTATTTAAGAGATGGTTCACAAAAAATGAAAGAAATAAATGTTTCCCACGAAAGTGTAATATATTTTGAGAAAAGAAGACCTTTTAGCAGTAATTTTATCATAGAAGAGCAAAAGGAAGGGAGTTTCTTATTGTAATATGGTTTATTATAAATTGGGAAGGTTAGATTTAAAAAAATGCATTTGACCTTTGTAAGACTAGGCATGCTATTGACATTTGGTGAGTTTTATGAGTATTGTATAGTATGGTTAAGAGATGTTTTTAAATAGAATTCTAAAAAACTTAGATGATGCTAAATGAACGATAATAAGCATTTTGTTAAGATATTTAAGTAGATAGGGATATTTTTTTTGCTGCTTAATTGGAATCAGGCTTATGTTACACATAATGGAGCCAAGGAGTGTTGTAGTGCAGCTAAGAAGAATTGAATTTATGTTAGAGAAAATATCTACTTTTTTGCCAAAAAATTTAGGGGCATTTACATACATACCACATTATTCTTATATTTTTATATATCTAACATCTAAAATTTCATATTTACATCTAAAATACTCGAATCTTTAACATCACATTGAAATTACCACTATTACTAACAGCTTAAAGTGAAATACACCTAGTTTTATGGCACCAAAGTAATATAAATGTCAATATCAAACTTCAGGTGTTGGATATGTGAGTACCTAAGAATTGGAGGTATGTAAATTTTTCAAAAATTTAATAATTCGAGCACATTTTTTGCCTTGTCTGTTAAATAAAAATTAAATGTGTTTATGAAGAATCATTCAAAGTTTGTCTATGTTGATCATAATCAAGTACATGTTTGAACCATGAGAATTAATTTGATGGGTGTTTATGATAAAATATGAGAGTCAAATGTATAATATAGTAGGTTTAGTTTTTGAAAGAGTAGTTGATTGTCATCATCTTCTATATTATAGCAAATTTACCTTGCAAAGTGCGCTTGCTATTAAGTCAGATTCCAACTCCATATATTTTTTTAGCATGTACATTTATTTATTTATTTATTTATTTAGAATCTCAGCAATTTAATTTGTGATGAATTATATTTGATCCAACGTTCATTATGATATATGTTTTTTTAATGTTTCCTTTACCAGGATTCAATGTGGAGACAGTGGAGTACAAGAACATAAGCTTTACTGTTTGGGATGTTGGCGGTCAAGACAAGGTAAATTCATCCTTAATGCAAATTAAAATTTCAATAATTGGGTTATGTTTGAACATTATCATAAGGTAGCCCTGGTTATGGTTTGATAGGCCAGCATTCTATTATTTGGATTTGCTGCAGAAGAATCCCCTAACCCGCCCCACCTCTAGTGAAATGACCATCATGTCCTGCCTTTTTCACCATATGCTTCTTCTGCCCTGCCCATTCCTCATATTAGTGCTGAAAAATTCCACCATAGTACTTTACAATAATACCCAATGTATTACAGAAATACACTAGTACGATTTCTGGGGGAGTGAAGGCTGATTTATAAAACAGCAGAGATTTCTTACCAATGCCTGATAGTTTGCATGGCTGGCTCTGATTGTCATTTTTACCAAAAATATTGTACCAATGGCCTTGCTTTATCCTTGATTATTTTTTTATACCCAAACTGATTGAACAGATTTTCATCTATTTGGCCATATTTATACATAGTTTTATACATATTTAAAACTAATTATATTATTTTTATGCTTATACTTTCCTTCCAGATCCGCCCGCTATGGAGGCATTACTTCCAGAACACACAGGGGCTCATTTTTGTGGTGGACAGCAACGATCGTGACCGTGTTGTTGAAGCCAGAGACGAGCTCCACAGAATGTTGAATGAGGTAGGAATCGATTTGACGTCTCTACCACTTTATTCTATTCTCCCTGTAGCAGAGCCCTCTTTGTTCTTTGGCACCATCTTCTTCTTTGCTATATCAAGCGGAATGCTTTTGTTTCCTAATTTTCAAATTATACCAAACAAGCCCTCCCCAACGCCATGAATGCGGCTGAAATTACCGACAAACTTGGCCTCCACTCTCTTCGTCAGCGACACTGGTACATATAACTTTTCACCATGATTCTTCATTCTCAAAGGATTTTTTTTTATTCGAGCATTTACATACATGCCACCCACCCAATTCTTTTGTATTTGTATATGTAAGACGTAAACTTTGGCTGTTACATTGATACCGCCAAAATCATTCATGCGACAAACTTGGCCTCCACTCTCTTCGTCAGCGACATTGGTACATATAACTTTTCACCATGCTTCTTCATTCTCAAAGGATTTTTTTTTTATTCGAGCATTTACATACATGCCACCACCCAATTCTTTTGTATTTGTATATGTAACACGTAAACTTTGGCTTTTACATTGTTACCGCCAAAATCGTTCATGTCACATAAAAAATATTATCATTTTAACTTTTAAAAAGTGAAATACATTTTTTCATGCATAGGTCAGGTGTCATATATGTAAAAGTTAAAGTTTAGGTGTTCGGTATTAGTACATAGGAATTGAGTGGCATGTATGTAAATCTTCCGTCTTTGTTCCATATGGCCATTACAATGTCTTCCCTCTGCTCATTGTCTGCAGGTATATCCAGAGCACATGTGCCACTTCTGGAGAAGGGCTGTATGAAGGACTTGACTGGCTCTCTAACAACATAGCTAATAAGGTATGCCTGCAATTGCTACTTGCAAACTCTCTAATTGGCATTTGCACATTCCACAAAATTCTTATGTATTTACCTAACATCTGAACATTTATATTTTATATACATAGCACTCAAATCTTTAGCATTACATCAAAAATACCACCATCACTATTTTCTTAAAATGAAGCACACCTTATTCATAGGTTTATAAATCCAAGGTGTTACAAGTGTAAATATTAAATTTTGGGTGTTTTATATGTTAATGCATAAGAATTGTGTGGTATATATGTAAATTTCCGAATCACCAATAACTATTGCTGATCTCTCCTGTTTCTTGTTTTATTTCAGTCTTAAAAACAATATGCTGCTGCTGCTGCTGCTGCTGAGAAATAGGAAGAAGTTTGTTCTGACGATTATTGTGTTGGATATTATAAGACATTGTGGCTTAAGACTATGATATTGTGATTGTTATGCTAACCAGACCTGTGTATTTTTGTTGGTAATATTGCGGAATTTGGTGTTTGATAGCATTGTTGTGTTGTCTATTTAATACAATGATTTGGCTGGATTATTTAGAAAGCTGCTGATTTTGATATTGTTTCTATTCTATGGCAGTACTACAAAGGCCTCAATGATATTTTGGGAGATATGGCTGTCTTGATCCTTATGAGTATTATAGTTTTTATTTGTCTATTCAACTGGATCAAGCCAAGTCAAAAAATAAGAAAAAAATGACGACCTGCTTTTATTGACTGTATTTATCTATTTATTTTCATGGTATTTTCTAGTCACAATTGACTTTCAAGAGGCTAGTAGCAATCATGATGATTTCTGCAAGTATAATTTCATTATAACTGATCATCACAAGGGATATGGCTTGGCCTATTGATTTCTGTAAAGGAGCCAAGTTTGAGTGAGATTAGGCTTGGCCTATTGAAAAATAGTGTTGCTCGTGTTCGGCTCGTTGATGTATCAAGCTCAAAATTTGTTCATGTTGAGTCTACACAAGTTGTTCGCGAATGGTAAATTATTTTGATATCCCTAATCACAGAATTGAAGGATTTTAAAAATAGAGTCGAGATTTAAATCTTGTTATTTGCATTAAAATATTTATTTAGATAAATTTAATATATTATTATCTTATTTTTTAAAATTAATAATTTTAATTAATCATAAATCTAGTTTTGTTGTCATTTAAATTATTTAAAAATAATACTCATCAATTATATATATATATATTTATGTATGTTTATATATATAATTTAATTATTTCAAGCCAAAATAAGCAAAACAAGAATAATAAATCTTTATTCGTGTTCGGCTCATTTATATATCGAGTGCAAAAAAAATGATTGAGTTAGACTTATTTGCTTAGCGAATGAATTGAACGTGAGCTACTTAACAAACTGTGTTCGTGAATAATGAGCTGTTTTGACAGACATACTTTGTCTCTATTTTACTTCAAAGAAATTACAATTTAACAAAATGGTTAGTGGGTTCAAATAAAAATAATAGATCAAAAAAAAAATTTTGATAAAGAAAATATTCAAAGGAAATCTAATTGATTTTTTTTTTTTTGGGCAAGATGAGTGTCTTCCAACATCTTGAGATTTTATTTTATTTTTAATAAAGGTGCAATCCTATTGATTCAGTTTATTTTGATTTTCTATTTGAAGCTTATAAGGAAACCTAATCATCTTTGCTTATTTAAAAGTTACAAGTTTATTTTGCTTGTTTAGTAGCTCTAATCATCTTGCATTGCACGTTGCCATTCTTAGAAAAAATAACACATATAATGTATAATTTTTATCTGATCTATTCACTCGCTTAAAAAGACTAAATTTAAAGGAAAGCAAATCAAGTAAATAAGAAACTGAACATAAACTAAATATTCAAACAAATTTGATACATATTTGGAGTAAATTATTCAACATAGCATGTTCTGCCTCCAAAAAAATATGTTTTTTTTTTCTTTGTGTGTGTAACAAAGCACAATTCAATTATAGATAAAAATAGAAAATCATTTATCTATAAGATGTAAAATGCAAATGTTTACTTGTGATCTACTTACTGCCTGAGGACCCTATTTATGCTGAAATAGTTCTCCTCCCCTGCAACAGTGGAATGCAGCCTCCCTCCAGCCCAGCCATTGTTGAGCATTCGAGCAGCTTCTCCTATCACACGTGTGCCATCAACAGAGTTCTCATACTCTGGAAGTCCATTAGCTTTCCTCTCCTTTCTCCTTTTCCTATCCTCATCTCTCTCTTTCCTCAACCACTTCTCTACTGTTCTCTGCATTCAAAGAATCATTACAAACAAACTATTCGTTATTTGTAGCTGTGTTTTCTTTCCGAAATTGCATCTATGATTTGGTTCCTGAGATCACAACTATGGCTCATATCATAGTTATTTTGTATGTGTATTTGTTTTATTCTTCAAATTCTAAAGCAACTTGCTTGTTTATTTTATCTCAAAATGGTTAAAAATCATAAAATTTTGGAAGCACTTGTATCATTTTCCATTTTGTTCAACAGTAAAAAGAGAATACTTACCATTAAGGAAAGGTTACTCAATTCTTTTACTTTGTCTAAAGGCAATGCTAATTGCAACTTCCCATGAGCAACATAAACCTGCCATTCAAGGAAATTACAAATTAATTTATGGTTTCCATATAAATACATAAAAGAAAAATTCAAATGAGCTTACAATATGTGATGGCCAATTCTCAAGACCATCAAAAATATGAGTTGCATAAATAATTGTTGCACCCCTTATTTCACATTCCTTCTTCAGATATATCAAAAGGTTCGCCCTCACAAGCACGTCAAGGTCCACTGTTATCTCATCAAGGAGGAGGACCTACAAATGCATTGGTAGACAAGAATTAATGAGTTTCTACTCACAAAAGCAGAGTATTTAAAGAGAAAAGGATATGGGAGCTTTGATATGGCATATAGGGGATCGAGCTTACTTAAGGTTATCATATTTTCGTATTCAACTCATTTGAATCTTTATTTTTTCTAAATCAGCTTGTGTGTGAAATCATTCATTAACATCATGTTTTGTTGGGGTAGTTCAAATTAGAGCAGAGTATGCGCCGATTTTGAACCAATACCAATAAATAAAAAATGATCCTAACACAATAGAATGATTTTATTTATCTATTAGTCACTTAATAAGTCTAAAAAATATAAAATTAAAATTCATAAGTTAGAAATATATTTACTTAATTATTTACTTCTCTAAAAAATTCAAGCTAAACACAATCAAATAAAGCTCTGTTTGTATTAAACTCGTAGTGAAAACAAGCTCAAAATAATTGTCCAATGTGAGTTTGTTTTACTTAACAAACGAATCACGAGCTTCTTAGCAGGCCTAACATCAGCTACTCATGAACGACGACCTTTTTTAACAAGATAAGTTCAATTTAACAAACCTTGAATGGTTTAAGAAGGCCCATACAAATTTGCACGCGTCTTCTCTGGCCATCTGATGATTTGTGCATTCTCCAAGAAAGATCAATATCTAAAACCTGACAGAACATTCAGCAAGAAACAAATGCATCCTTTTGGAACTGCGTGTATTTTGAAGAGAAAAACAATTTGGGTAGGACATCCTAATCAAATTATGGTCAAAATGAGCTCCAAAGCCGTTAGATTTTGCTTGAGATGAGTACAATACATGAAAAACCAACCAAAATTAATATCACATTCATCTCAAAGCAAATCCAACGCCTTTGAACTCATCCTAACTTAACATTTGTCAGGGATATTCGAAGCAATTTTTTCCTATGAATAAAAGCTTGGAACCAATGCAAATTGCAAACCTTGATTAGTTCATCCCTCCTTTGAGGATCAACACCAGAAACTCCATATATCATTTTCTCAGCTGAGATGTCCATTTGTATCGTAACTTCAAAACCTGCAAAAGCAACTTCTCTCCTCCACTGGAAAGAAACAAACCGCTCTCAGGCCAACCATAAAGGCTTGTTTGATACCAGAAAATATAAAAAAAGACTAAATTTGCACACAAAAAAATCAGATATTGCAAACATTTTCCAAGTTTGAATCACAAGTCAAGATATCAGAATTAAGGATGAGCACCATTTTGCCACACCTATTGTTTTACCTGTCCATTTTGCTATAGTAAAAAAACTTCGAATGAGTCAGAGTTCACAGTTTTGAAGAGTTTAACAACAATCTCATAACCAAAGGATTTGTTCATTGAAAAAAAAAAACAACTTCATAAACAGTAAAAATTCGATCCATAAACTAAATTCACCATTTCCAAAATCAAATTCCCCCAAAATTTGAGGTAAATGAAAAACCCCAATATTAATGAAGATCATAAAAGCGCCTAAATCCTTACTTCTCCACCAAGGTAAGAAAGCTCTCCTGAGGACGTAAGCGCAGTATCATGAAACGCCGATCTCCCAAAAATACGCACCATATCCGGATCTACCATGTGCTTTCCTCCCAATATCTTCAGTATCGTCGTCTTCCCTGATCCAAACATCCCAAAAAAATCATCAAATTGGAAGCCGAAGCATATCGAAATCGGAATAATGTAGAGCTAAAACAAATCAGTCGAATCTGAAGATTAACCGGCGCCATTAGATCCGACGAGTAGGCAGCGATCACCAGCATGGAGCCGGAGAGAGAATCCGTCGATTAAAGGCTTTGATCCTGGAGGCGGGTGACCGTCAATCCCCGGATATGTGAAGCGGAGGTTTCGGATCTCGACTGTTGCCGCCTCCGCGGCTTTGTCGGCGGAAGAGGTGGCTGCGTCTGAGCCGCCGATATCCTTCCCCATACCACTCTCACCTAGAACTCACACCCAATCATCCAAAATTCCATTTTTTTACAAATCAAGCGCCCACTTTATCCTTTTTCACCACTTACAACAACAGTAAAGTTTTCACATTTTCATCAATAAATATGGTACTGGTTTTGTAAAAAAAATAAAAATTTAGGTGTGAGATAGATAAATACATAAAAATTGGGTGTTAGGTATATAAATTTCAGAACATTTTAATCTCATAATTTTAAATATAATATTTAAATTTTTTTTTTAAATTGCAGTCATTTTCCTAAATATTTTGGGTGGTTAGTATCCAAAAACCTTAATATATTTTGATATCTAAAAGTCTAAAATAGTATATTAATGAAATCTTATTTTTAAATGTGAACTTAAATTTAAATTAAAAATATTTAAAATCAATATTATATGTATCATG